>NC_142811.1:25214609-25507431 GCF_049724085.1 Artemia sp. Qi Xiang Cuo
AGGACCAAAGGTTCCAACATCGATGTATTGAAACGTCGGAAAACACTTAAGTGATAGTGACGGGTTTAAAATAACCCTTTCTCACATATATAATATTATTTTCAGTACCCTATGAATAATACGTTTTAATAATGTTTTTAAATTATTTATCAATAAAACTTGAATGCACAATAAAAAGTTTTGGAGCTTTAGATTTCATGTTAAAGGATAAATTTTTAATATATTTCGCTCATGCTATTTAGTGATAATACAAGTTCATAGTTGTTAAGAAGAGCAGCCGGGCCCTTGATAGGAAGAAACTGGATTCATATATCACAGCTCCATCCTTCACAACTTGAAGTAATATCAGAAGTGTAGTGCCCAAGGAGTAGTAATATAGGTCCCAATGAAGTATTACAAAAAGGGACTAGAATGGAGGTACGAATTGTCAAAGATAGGATCACCTCTGCCTCTAAGCCAAGTGCTTTGCCTCTTGTCATAACATCAACACGTCACTCCTCCCATCCATATGAACCATGCACTCCAAAGCAAACGTGTCCATTCTATAATGCAGTGATAAATCCAATTTACGCAACCAGCACTCCAGACTAGCCTTTAACACCGGTCTGAAACACCTATCATCAGAGCTCATCAAACAAGCCACTAGGGAATTGTAAAACCCATCAAAACGCTGAATTTATGAGTGATTTAGACCAAACTTTGACCAGCTCTCTATAGACAGCTTCATATAGAAGAAGCAATATGTACTATTACCTTCTTAGCCCGAATGTGCTTTCCCTTTGCAAGTGTTAATGCTACCTCATGTGCTTTGCTTTGCTTATTGTGTGTTTTATATTATAGGTGCTTGGGTCATAATAAAAGATTGAAATCAACTGCTAAAGCTACTAAATTTGTTTTCATATAATTGATTCCAACTTCACCATGAGTTGAAGTAAAATCGCTTTTTTTCTCCTCCTCCCCACTCTCCTCCCTCTCTTCTTGATTTATCTTTTTGCATGGTTATTAAGAAGTTTTTAGTTTGTAGTTTCTAGGTGCTTTTCCAATCGACAGTTTGTATTTATTGGTTATTCATTTTTCAGTTTGTCTTTATTCGTTGTAGACTATACTGTATTATGAAATTATTCGCTGTATTATGAAACTATTCAAATATTCTGGGAAGTGAGCGAGGTGAGATGAATATTAAAAAACATGCAGGGAACATACAAACTGCATTAGGAAAAAACTAAATTTTTTACTCTAGAAATATATTTTATTCGCATATTATAGTATTTTTATTCCAGAAATCAAGATGATTTTACAATTATTATCATATATTTTTTTCAAACTGAAAGGGAACTGAAATAATAAGTAAAAACTATGAAACAGAATCAAAGAATAGAACTTTTGTTAAGTTGCAATATTTATTAGTAACTAATTAGTATTTCTTATCCACGAATATAACATTTGATTTTAGTAGAGTTTTGAAGATTAGCTTTAAAATATTGCCAAATTTTGTTATCTTCCACTTTTTTCAACTGTAGTTCAGCACGGTTGATTCAATGTTCTCAATAATTATAATTTTCTAATTCTTCATTTGTATTCTTTTTTATTCAGAGCTGTCATGAGCTTAAAATTAACGACAGTAATGACAACAAAAGAAACCGAATAAACAAATTTTGCTTATATCTAATTCAAAAGGAATGCCTAAGCTGAAATTCAAAGGGTCATTATTTTTCTTTTCATTGCTTACAGTTTGATTACAGTTTTATCGCTTACAGTTTCATTGGTAGTTGCGGTGGTGGGCCTTCCCTTGTACTTTTGATTTTATTTAAATGTATAACTATGTAATGCGCATTTTTTAAATAATACGTATATACTTCACAAAATAAAAACAAAATCAAAAGTACTATCAGTGTCGCCTCAACGTGGCGGGGAAGTGACAACAGGGTGATGTTAGATATGAATTTTATACCAAGAAAATAATAATCAAAGAAATGCTTAATTTGAAATATAATCATTCTCGAACAAAAAAATCTTTTTTCTATGTTATTGCCAAATGGGGTTTCACTCGTTAACAACTTTTTTCTTTTATTTATATCTGACACCACTCCGGCTAAGCAAACTGAATCTCTTCATTATTAAATCTTCTGCCTAGTTTGTCCAAAGTAATTTACAGGTACTATATAGTAGCAAAAAGTTCTATACTCCATTGAAGATTATTTAGTTGTCGGTACAAATGAAATTCTCGATTATTTAGTTGTCGGTAAATTTTAGCCCATTTTCTCATATCACCCCAAAAAAAACCTGGTAGTACTAGTGGGCCAAGGAAGGGTCTTTCCTGCTCTGTGAAAAATTTGTTTGCACGCATCACATACTTTTTCGAACACAATAATAATACCCAAGAACAGAGCAATAAGATACCTCTTGGTCAAGTTGCAACCGACCCAAGCACAATAAATATTCTCTAGGATACTGTTCTCACTGACAGTTTGCAAAAAACCAAAAAGGAAATGCTGGATTATTTAGTTGTCGGTAAATTTTAGCCCATTGTCTCATATCACCCCAACAAATCCCAGGGAGCGCTAGTGGGCCAGGGAAGGGTCCTTCCTGCTCTGTGTAAAAATTGTTTGCATGCATTACATAATTTTTCTAACACAATAATAAGACAGATTAACAGAGCAACAAGATACATCTTGGTGAAGTTGCAACCTACCCACGCGCCATAAATAGTCTCTACGATGCAGTTCTCTCTGACAGTGTGCAAAAATACACAAATGAAATGATGGATTATTTAGTTGTCGGTAAATTTTAGCCGATTTTCTCATATCACCCCAACAAAACCCAGGTAGCACTAGTGGGCCTAGGAAGGGTCTTTCTTGCTCTGTGCAAAAATTGTTTTCACGCATCACATAAATTTTCAAACACAATAATAATACCGAAGAACAGAGAAATAAGATACCTCTTGGTCAAGTTACAACCGACCCAAGTGCCATAAATATTCTTTAGGAAACAGGTATCACTGCCAGGTTGAAATAAACCACAACCGAACTGCTCATTTATTGAGTTGTTTGTATTATTTAGAATCTGCTTTTATTTCCACCGCACACAACAGAAGTAGTATTAGCGTTCCAAGGAAGGGACTATCCTTCTCATAGCCCAAAAAGATTTAGAGCCGCACAAAAATATACCATCACACAGAGAATAAAAAAAAACAGAGTAATAAGGTACCTCTTGGTCAAGTTGCAACCGACCCAAGCGCCATAAATATTCTCTAGGACGCAGTTCTCACTGACAGTTTGACAAAAAACTGACACTGACAAAAAACCACAAATTACAGGTTGGATTATTTAGTTGTCGGTAAATTTTAGCCCATTTTCTCATATCACCCCAACAAAACCCAGGTAGCACTAGTGGGCCAAGTAAGGGTCTTTCCTGCTCTGTGCAAAAATTGTTTGCACGCATCACATACTTTTTCAAACACAATAATAATACAGAAGAACCGAGAAATTAGAGACCTCATGGTCAAGTTGCGGCAAACCCACGTGCCATAATGTGTCTATCGGGCGATGGTTTTTCTGACCTTTTGCAAAAAAACACAAATGAACGGATGTGTTAGTTATTTGTCGTTCACTTAAAGCCCTTTCTCTCCGATGAAAATAGCAAAACACCGATCGCATAAGAGGGACAAGAACTGGTTTTTACTGCTCGGTGCAAAAAGTGTTTGCACGCCTCACATAATTTTTCAAACACAATAATAATACAGAAGACCAGAGCAAAAAGATACCTCTTGGTCAAGTTGCAACCGACCCAAGAAACATAAAGATTCTCTAGGACGCAGTTCTCTCTGACAGTGTGCAAATAACCGCAGATGAAATGCTGGATTATTTAGTTGTCGGTAAATTTTATCCCATTTTCTCATATCACCCCAACAAAACCCAGGTAGCACTAGTGGGCCAAGGAAGGGTCTTTCCTGCTCTGTGCAAAAATTGTTTGCACGCATCACATAATTTTTCAAAAACAATAATAATACCCAAGAACAGAGCAATAAGATACCTCTTGGTCAAGTTGCAACCGACCCAAGCACCATAAATATTCTCTAGGACGCAGTTCTCACTGACAGTTTGCAAAAAAACTCAAATGAAATGCTCGATTATTTAGTTGTCGGTAAATTTTAGCCCATGTTCTCATATCACCCAAACAAAACCAAGTTAGCACTAGTGGGCCAAGGAAGGGTCTTTCCTGCTCTGTGCAAAAATTGTTTGCACGCATCTCATACTTTTTCAAACACAATACTAATACAGAACAACAGAGCAAAAAGATACATCTTGGTCAAGTTGCAACCGACCCAAGCGCCATAAATATTCTCTAGGAAGCAGTTCTCACTGACAGTATGCAAAAAACCGCAAATGAAAGGCGGGATTATTTAGTTGTCGGTAAATTTTAGCCCATTTTCTCAGATCATCCCAACAAAACCCAGGTAGCACTAGTGGTAGCTCGATTATTAGGTAGCACGTAATGCCCAATAGCATTATTTTATCGTATCAAAAAATTATAAGGAAACTGACCTTATTCATTTTCATGAACTTGTTGCTGTTCGAGAAAGGGAAGAGCAACTAGCTGCTTTGCATTGAAAGATGTCAAATTTGAAGCAAGATTTGAAGACAAATTTGGCTTGTCAGTAGTGTCAAAATGTTGATGTTTGGCCAAGAAATGGCCTTTCAAATGAAGTTTAAAAAGTATTCTAGTTTCGATAAAGGCAAATCCACCTTTCTTATACTCTAAAACAGCTTTGTCACGAAGTTGATTATATCGCGCCAAATTTTGTTTTGCATTGATGGTATATGAACCGTCTTCTGAACTTATAGGATCACTGTTTCCATTTGGTCACCCTTGGGGAAGAAATTAAAGAAACAAAGTAACATGCATTCGAGATCTTTCTTGTGGTAAAAATGTAAAATTCCGTATTATGGTGTATAGGGACTTGAAACTTATAAAATAGGGTTATCAAATATGCTGAATATGATGGTGTAATTTTCCTTGCAAGTTCCCTTTGCAGTGAGTGATTTTTGAATAATAATATTTTTTTTTTTGCTTCACAAATGAATTTTGTGTGTAGTTTTTTTAGGTTTTATAATTAGTTAGGTCAATAACGCTACTGGTTTGGCAAGCCAACTTGTATAGCTCATTTTTAAAATATGAATAGATTATCAGGCAATTGGACATCCAGGGGGATATATAGGTAGTTTTTCGGTTTGATTTACAAACTGGAAAGGTTGAACTGATAAGATGACTCAGTCCCTGTGTAAAACCATTTGTGGCTGAATTAACATCCTGACAATCCAAAACCTTTGACCAGTCAAATTATTTCAAACGATCCGTGAACCGGTTCATATTCACAATGTTATATATTCTATTAGACGTAGGGATCTTAGTTCTAGTGTGTTTAATAGTTGGTTGGAAAGGTAGGTAGAAATAGATTAGAAAGTGGTCTGACACGTCAGAGAATATTACTTTGGAGGACAGGTGGTTTCCCAAGGAAGTGGCTACAAAATTGTTATCAATTACAGTAATGGTAGACCTCATAGGATCAACTCTAGTGGGAAAAAGCATTGTCGGAAGAATACCACTTGAGGTAAATGTTTCAAAGAAAGTATCACAATCATTATTACTGCTAACATTTAGTAAATTACAATTGAAGTCCTCAAAAACTATTGCCTTCTTTTGTGGTAAATTAATAAAACTAGAAAAGTCATCAAAAAGATTACAAAAGAAAGGTGTCGGAAATGAGGGTGGTTTATAAAACAATGAAAAAATAAAAGAATTGTCGTCAACACTTATATCAACAATTATTGAATACATCCATCTATTATTAATAGGTTGCGATAATAAGGATTCACAGTGTAAGATCCTGGTATATTTTAGACTTGACTGGATGTAAAGAGAAATGCCAAAAGAGGACTTCGTTAATTTTTTTTCAATATGAATAGATTGAAAGTCAGGGAGGGAAAATTCATTAGTATCATCAATTTCTAAAAAGCACGTCTCCGTTATTCCAATTACGTCGAAAGGGCAGTAACCGTTAATTAAAATTAAATCTTTAGAATTAGTCCACTAATCTCGTATGCTTCTAATGTTAAAGCAGATTATATTAAGTTTTGTCTCTTCTATTAGCTTAGGTTTTACATTTTTTTACAAAATCTAGTGTCGAGATATTGACAGTTAAAACGGCTTAAGGGGCTATCAGGGCTAGCTAAGGCGTGGTTGCGCAAATTATTTTGGTCATCGTAATAGTTAAAAACAATATTATTGCACAGTGATAATTTTATGAGAAATGTAAAATCTTACAAAGTATACATTTAAAGATCCATTGTGGTCGAAGTTTCATTATGTGCTTGATTTGAATACTGAAATTCTTCTTCAGCTAACGACTTATAATTTGAGGTCATTTTGGACTGGGATGGATAGTTTGCCATTTTTTTCTTAAATTTATTGCCTTTTACTTGGGCGAAGGCGTCAATGTGATTATCAGTTGAGTCAAAAGGCTTAAAAATCTTCTATTTGGAACCTATGTCCTTTTTGATCGAAGATAATTGAGTTATAGCTGTTTGCAAGATGTCATCACCTATGAGTTTGGTGATAGCTTTCTTCTTGAGAATATTTTTGGTTTCTCCTGGTTCATTACTAACCTCAATTAAGTGACTGACTGTGAGATAAGTTGCAAATCTTTGCCATTCTTGGCAAAGACCTAGGATTGGCTGGAAGAATTAATTTACGACCCCGTACTCCATGTTACAGTCACGCGGCTAGCGGAGTGGGCTGGGAGAAAGAGTATTTTTTTAAATCAGTTCTTATACAGCGTGAAGTGAATACAGTAAGACCTTTTTTTAAACTATGTACTCTTTTAACTTTTCAGCCTAGGTTGGGTCTAAAGAGATCGTTAGAAATCTTATCGGTAAACCTTGGCTTTTAAAAGTGGCCCTAGACCTTCCGATCACGCTAGTATGTATGGAACCGTTGAAGTAATCACGGAAATCCCACTATTTTCGGCAGACGAGAGATCTCCCCCTCCAGTAACTGGCAAAGTAACCCCGTCGCGCTAGATTTGCCTTTAAAATTGGTAACCCCCGTATGTTAATCCTCCGATACCAGGGAACAATTTTTTCTTAAGTCCTAAATATAGAAAATCCTTCACATTTCCAGCTCAATGAGTTGATGTCATCTTAACTTTCTACTATCAATTCTAAGGTAAAAAAACGTGTACATCTTATTTTTGTTTGTTTTCAGGCTTAGTCCTATCTTTTTTCATTTTTTTCCCGTGTCAGGATTATATTTTAATAAGTAATATATTCTAAGGAGCTTACTTTAAGCATTATTTATCCAGTTCTTTTCTCCATAATTAACTACAGCAATGAAATAATAGATCCCGCGATGCTTTCAAAAGCGTGTGTCCACTTAATGAAATTTTTGGAATAAGCAGATTCAATTAATGTTGCCACATTAAGAGTTATTTATTAACATTTAAAAATGCGTAGGTTTTATCTTCTATAAAATTTGACTATAATAAATACATATCAACTTTATAATATTGCTGTTTCTTCGCTCCAATTTCTTTACTGTTTAAGTTCCACTGTTTTATTACTCTTTAAGCTTCAATTTCTTTGTAAATAAAGGAATTATAACGTACCAAGAGGTAGTTGTAATGCTAGTAATACTATTCCTTTATCTTTGCCATAAGATATGGTAAATAAAGCGAGAAACTCAGCCCAATTTCATTAGATTTAATTAATGTTGATGAAAGCATCTGCTGGCATAGGAAAATTGCCTTTTTATAGATTCACGAATTTTCTATTGATTATATAGCAATTCTATGAGAGCCATCTACTTTGTCAACTGTTATCGTCTTTAAAAGAGTCAAAAAACAATATTGTATAAATGTGTTGTAGTAGGTCAACAGTAAGTGGCTTATTGACGTAAAAAAATACAGCCTAAATGTATTGCAAGGCATATTCAATTATGGTTAACATTTTCAGCAATTATAATTTTGAATTCGCCCCGTCCCCAAAACAAAGCTAAAGTTAACTTTGGGACTCTTATAAATACGAGTTATTCTCTGCCAAATTTATCTGATATGTCAAGAACTCATTCAGATTCAATACTAGCTGTAAGGATACTTACTTATTCAAGTTAATGCTCTCTAAATTGTTCACATAATTGCCCTAGTTCTAAAAGTTGTCTGTCAAACAAGTACAATACATGACCATATTCAAAGATTCAATTTCTAGTTTGTGCTTATTTTTATTCTATGAACTGTCCATTCTTTTTTGTGTAAATTAAATTAAAAAAAAAGTTTTTTAAATTGAAAGTTAGGACCAGGATTAAAAAAAAAAAACAGCAGGAATTATTCGATGACGAAGGGGGGGGGGGTGAAAATGTTAAATTTAAATTTATACACGCAACCTTCGTAGTTAGGATAGTTGTTTTTGGTGCTTTTAAAATATCTTTTTATACGAATTACATACACTTTGGGTTCCTTGTCGAGTTGATTGGTGCGCTATTTTTAGGATCCCTTGTCCGAAAGGGTGAGGGTTCGAATCCTAGTGTATCCAATTATTTGGTTTGGGACGGGGTTTAGTGTGGCGTGATTCAGTAAGCTCAGTCAGAGTTTACCAAGCTCCAAATGGGTACCTGGAGAAATCTGGGGAAGGTAAACAGGAAAGGTGTGCGAAAGCCTAGGGTGGCTGGCTTTCATCCCCCCTTGCACTTTCTGGCTGAAAGGCCTTGAGACGGAGATCAGTACCGCCGGGATGGACCTTAAGGATCTAGTGCAGCATCCTTTATCTTAATTTACGTTACCCTTTGGGTTTCAGGAGTCGCTCTTAAAAAGTTGGGACAAATAGTCAAACTCACTTATATATGAAATAATTTCCCGTTGTTTTCAGTTTAGGGCTACTCCTTACTTTTTTTTTATTAAGTTTCTGATCATTTTTCAAATAATGCCGTTAAATCTGGTTTTCTCTTCATGAAAATTTTACTTCATTCACGGGAAAATTGTTCTTTAAATGTTATCTCAGGTAAAATACCACCCCCCACCCGTACAAGTCCCTCCAGCTCCTTATAACCTGTATGAAAATACTCGCTTAAACGATTTGTGGATGAGTCCCCTAGAAAAAATGTCCTAAGATTGCTTTAATTTTAAAAAGACTTAATTTACTTAAAAAAACTTTGTTTGGTGAAGCTTTAAGCAGGGATTCAAACCTTGAGAATGTTATAACAACCCAAAGCAAACCGTAGAAAAAATTATAATACATCCAAGGAAGCTGCCTAAGACCCAAGGAACCGCCCAAGGAAACCACTGATTAGACCTAAGATGGAACCGGGGAGGAAAAAAAGCTTTAAGTTTGATGTCCTTCGTACTTTAAGATTAGATCAGATATAGCCCTTTGGTTCAGACATAGTCATCCACACTCTTATAATGTTAAACATTAAGGAATACATTTTTTTGGCATGAAAATGTGAAACAGAGGCAATGAGATTAAACATAATTTTACAACAGAGAGAAGCGGCTACAAAACGGTTATTGAGTTACTCTAACTTTCCCTGTCAATGGCACAAGACCTCAGTGTACTTTTGCGTTATCCCACTCAATAAAATCCTTATAATATTATGGAAACATATGACGCAGTATTAAAACATTTTTGAATTAGGAACTTCGATAGAAAGATAGAAATAAATAGCGATAAGAAAAAAATGTTTTATTTTGCTCATTAGTTAGAGTATTTAATTTTTTTATGACATTATATCATCTCAGAATGCGACAGTTTTTGCTGCTTCTCCTAGATTTTAATTTCTAAAATTTCAAATAAGTTTTATTTTACATTAAAAAGAAATAAAATAATAATCTGGATTATGAAAATTTCTGTCTATACGCGCTTCTGCCAAAATACATCTTAGTAGTAAAAAAAACAATAAACAAAACACTTTTAGTTCGCCACTTTACTATTTAGTCTTTGTTGTCTATGGGTTACTTCAGAAACATTCTGCAAAATAAAATGTATATTTTGGGGAGAGAGGGTTTTGGTTTCCATTAAAGCTCCCGTCTTTGCCTAAGTAAAAGTATATGAAAACATCATTAGTTAATTTTTTTGATATAGTTATAGATTCGTTGCTTAGGATAAAGAGCAATAGAAAATTTGAAAATAATTATGATTAAAAATGTTCTGGTAATTGAGTCTCCTTCAAAACGAACCACAAATTGTATTGTTTAAAACAGATTCGAATAGCAAAAAGTTCTATTGGAAAAAACAAACTACCATAATTAGGTTAGAGCTTTGTAACCATGACCCTTTTCATTTACAGGACAATCCCAGTTCATTTATGTTTTGATGACCGTCGTTTATTTCATTCAAAAATCCACTCCGTTATGTTGCATTCAGACTTTTACCTTATGCTATATTTAGTTTCTTATACTATTGAAGCGATTAATTAATTAATAACAATATTTTAAGGACATAGGGATTCAGAAAGATCATAGAAGATTACTGGAAAGAATGAATGAAGAACGAAATAATGCATAATAATGGATGAAGGTTTTGAAGGATTGTAGTGAAATTTTATAAGTTGCACATTTTTTTAATAATGTCCTTTGCTTAGCAAAGGACTTTAAAGAAGCTGTGGCGTTTTTTTGGCCTTTTTATTATGTGTAAATCTCTATTTTAGTTTTGACTTATTAGGTTAAAGATGAACTTTCAAAACGGACAATCAAATTAGGTAATTATAGGTTCAAAATAAATATATTTTTCATATTAATAAAATTAAATTAGTTCAATTTAATATGTTGGTTTCATGATTTTTAAAATATGCCATCTATAAGGGTTATTTTTCAAATATAAATACTTTTTTTGAACACATTAAGATTACGAATCATAGTTTGAAGCAAAGAAATTTAGTCCATATTTTTGCGTTTTAATTCTTGTCACATTGTGGGAATTAAAAAGAAAATATATTTTTGTATATCCCCAGTATTTAATAAAATTTAAATCTGACAAAAAATTTGTTGAATTCACTAGAAATAGCCTTTTTATAAGGTTATGCCTTTGGATGCCAAATTAAATTTTCGAAAATTGGTTTTACAAAAAAAAAAAACAGAATATTTTTTTTTTTCACTTACTTAATTTCTCTTAATATTATTACTTTAAATTAAAAATACATAGTTGTGACTTATTAGGCAAAGTAGACACAAATTTTATCGTAATATTACTACTCCAATCGATATTTTCCGACTTACAAATATTCTCCACACAATTTTTCTATATTTTTGTATTAAATAAATAAATTGTTTATGAAGAAAATGAACAAGCAAGGACATGCTCTTTGGATGAAATTAACTTTAGAAACTAGTTGATAACAGCAACAATTAGCTATAAATCAGCTAAAACAGCATAATGATTCGAACCTACTGTTTTTATCTTATAAAATACCAAATTGCTAAAGATAGCTTTAAAACAGCTGTGGCAAAGGATAAGCGAGGTTTTAGCTTCACAATTAAAATTTATAAATGACTCGTTTTTATTTTAAAAATGATTTTTCCATTTTATTAACTCTCAGAATAACAGAGCGAAACTTCTTTAACTAAGCTAGTGCAAGAACTTCAACAATTGAAAACCATCTAAGATATTAAATGCCAAAAATGTGTTGAGAAGATTATAGTTGTAACGTTGAGAATTTGAGAATAATTACGATTACAAATGTTCTGATAATTGATTCTCCTCTTAACAAACCACGAATTTTATTGTTTAAAACCGATACGAATAACAAAAAGTCTTAATGGAAAAAATAAACTAGCATAAAAAACTTAGAGGTTTGTAACTATGACCCTTTTCATTTGCTGGACAGTTCCGGTTCATTTATGTTTTGATAACCGTTGTTTATTTCATTCAAAAATACACTTCGTTATATTCTATTCAGACTTTTACCTTATATTATATTTAGGTTTTTTTTACTTTATTCAAACTTACGATGACAAATATTTTGGTTTTAAAGAAGCTTATTACTTCCACTTAAAAAACTCAGTTTTCCCCTTTTATATAATTTAATTATTTGGAAAAAACTACGTTTTCTAAAGAGTTAAAGAGGCTGAGTTACAAGGTTGAACCTTAAAACGTACAGGGATTAGGAGGCACAGTTGGGGGCTGCCGCCCCCCAAACCCTCCGCTTTCACAGAATTTAAATAAAAAAAAGTTTTTTAAACTGAAAATAAGGAGCGACATTAAATCTTAAAACGAACAGAAATTATTCCGTATATGAAAGGGGCTGTGCCCTCCTCAACGCCTCGCTTTTTACGCTAAGGTTTGACGTTCTCACAACTCTTTTTTTAAACAATAAAAACTTTAGCGTAAAGAGCGAGGCGTTGAGGAGGGCACAGCCCCTTTCATATACGGGATAATTTCTGTTCGTCAACAAATGAAACAAATGTCTTTTCATCAAATGAAAAGACAACTTTTTTCAACTGAAAGTAAAGAGCAAGGTTTAAACTTAAAATGATCAGAAGTTTTTCCATTACAGTCTTATTCTCAATCCTCGCTCTTTACTCTAATTAAATAAAAAAAACAAGTTTTTTAAACTGAAAGTAAGGAGCGACATTAAAACTTAAA
This sequence comes from Artemia sp. Qi Xiang Cuo, assembly GCF_049724085.1. Classification (NCBI taxonomy): domain Eukaryota; kingdom Metazoa; phylum Arthropoda; class Branchiopoda; order Anostraca; family Artemiidae; genus Artemia; species Artemia sp. Qi Xiang Cuo. The sequence goes on from NC_142811.1 coordinate 25,227,239, forward strand.
ACGAACAGAAATTATTCCGTATATGAAAGGGGCTATGCCCTCCTCAACGCCTCGCTCTTTACGCTAAAGTTTGTCTTTCTCACAACTCTTTTTTTTAAACAATAAAAACTTTAGCGTAAAGAGCGAGGCGGTGAGGAGGGCACAGCCCCTTTCATATACGGACTAATTTCTGTGCGTTTTAAGTTTTAATGTCGCTCCTTACTTTCAGTTTAAAAAACTTGTTTTTTTTATTTAATTTCTGATCGTTTTTTAGTTAATGCAGCTTTTATTTTGGCTCGCCGGCATTGAATAAGTAAGCAAAATTTGCATAAAAAATTTACTTTTCTTTTGCTAAATGACTCTCTAAATTTGGTTCTGACGTAATTTACAAATTAATTTACGTAACGAACTTCTATATTCGTATATTTTTCTTCTGGCAAAAAATACACAGTTGCAGATTTTTGCAGATATGACCTTGAAACCTATGTTATAGGGTTTTCTGATACGCTGAATCTAACGGTGTGATTTTGATTAAATTTTTTTCACTTTTAGGGGATGTTTCCCCCCTCTTTAAAAAATCAGGTAAATTTTCTCAGGCTCGTAGCCTTTGATGAGTAATACTAAACTTAATAAAATTCATATATTTAGAATCAGCATTATAAGCCCATCCTTTTGATACATTTATTGACATCAAAGTTCCGTTTTTAAAAGTTTCGATTAATATTGAGCTGTATCGCTTGTTTTTTTTATTGTTTTTTTTTTTTTATTAAGTATATGATGGGGTTCTCCCCTTAGTCAATACCAAGCTCTTTACGTTAAAAGTTAAAAATTTTTTAATTCACAAACCCCTGAATCACAAAGGCCGTTTAATTATACGAGATAGCCCCTCCTCCAGCCCCCCCCCACCAGAAAAAAATTCGTCCTGAAAATTTCTGTATACTTCCCAATAACCAAAACAATATGTAAGCAATGGGCAAAGTTCATAACTTGCAGCCCTTCCCTTGGGAACTGTGGGGGATTAAGTCATCGTAAAAGACATATTTATTTGATTTTCGACTATGCGGGACAAAATGGCCATCTCAAAATTTTAATTGGGTGACTTTGAGAAAAAAAAATGAGCGTGGGAGGGGGCCTAACTGCCCTCCCGTTTTTTTTTGTCACTTAAAAAGGGGACTAGAACTTTTAATTTCCATTCCAATGAGCCCTCTTACGATATTCTAGGACCACTGGGTCAATATGATTACCCCTGGGAAAAAAAACAAATAAACACGCACCCGTGATCTTTCTTCTGGCAAAAAATGCAAAATTCCACATTTTTGTAGATAGGATCTTGAAACCTCTACAGTAGGGTTTTCTGATACGCTAAATATGATGGTGTGAATTTCATTAAGGTTCAGTTACTTTTAGGGGGTCTTTCCCCCTTTTTTCGAAAATCAGCCAAATTTTCTCAGGCGCGTAACTTTTGATGAGTAATATTAAACTTGATGAAACTTATATATTTGAAATCAGAATGAAAATCTGATTCTTTTGATGTATCTATTGGTACCAAATTCCGTTTTTTAGAGTTTCGGTTAGCATTGTGCCGGGTCGCTCCTTACTGACAGTTCGTTACTACGAACAGATTGAAAATCAAGTTATTTAAAAATACTTAATATTAAACAGCCCTTATGTTCTACGACTCCATACTACGGAAACGAGTCATAGAACGATAACAAAAAATGACTAGCCTAAAGAGCAAGGGTTGAGAAAGAAGCAGCTCCACCCATATTTAAAATGGCTCTTGTTTCTCTTAACCTTAAAACTTGGTTTTATAAATGGAATTTCTGATTGTTTTTCAAATTTTGACAAGAAATGCTTTCCTGCTTTCTGTGTAAAATTTGGCTCAGAAATTTCTCTGAATTTTACCATGAAAAATTATTCCCCCGGAAGGGCTTTATACCACTCAAGGACCCCCTTCCTACCAAAAAATACCACTTCCCATTATAATTTTTTTCCTATTCAGCAATGAGAAATACTATATGTGAACGGTGGGCAAACTGCGTAACTTGTAGTTCCTTCTTCTTGGACTATAAGGGATCATTTCCTCCCCAAAGATAAATTATTGGACCTTCCTACTGTTTAAATCAAATTAATAATGCCAAATTTTGATATGTCATTATATGGGTAAAAAGAGGCGTGGAACAATTGCTAGCTACCCTCCAATCTTTGGTTATTCTAAAAGGTCAGTAATATTTGTGATTCACGATCAAATAAGCACTCTTCTAATCTTCTAGGTTTGGTTTGCTACAATTGGGCATGGGGAACGAAACATATAAAACCGTATCTCTTCAAGTAAAAAGTACAAAATTCAAGATTTTAGATAGAAAATAGGAGTTAAAACTTCTACACTTAGGCTCTCTAATCAGAAAATAATAAAATGAAAAATAAAATAAAAACAGGTGAGAAAATAAGGATTTTGTCAGCAAGTGGCAAACCATGATGAAGAAGAAACACGCAAATATTTCTACAAGGACCTCCCTCAAGTTGCCCTCAGTGATAATCAAAAAAGAAACAAGAAAAAAAAGAAATGAAAATTTAACCTTTCGAAGTTTACCCGACAATGACAAAACAAACACTCAAAGTGTCTATGGATTTGACAGTGGAAGAAGAAACAACCATGTATTTTATAAGATAATCTCTTATTTAAAATAAAGTATTTATCGATTCAATGTTTCTTGTAATTTTTTTTCTATATGAATGAATACTAGATAGGAATGACACAAAAGGCTAAGTAGAAACAGAGTTGAAGGTATAGAGTGAAAGGATATAAGGATAAAACAATAGCTCCAGAGGGAGCTATTTAGAGGGTTAGAATCGCCCTTTTCCAGTGAACATGGCCATTTAAATCCGTTTTAACAAGAGTCCCACTTGATATGAAACCAGTGATAAACAAAATTTCTTATTTGAACGAAAACCATCAAAAATTTTTAACTAAATGTTTTATACAATCTCCTTCCAAAAAATATAAATTATACATAAAGGAAACAAATATATTTACAAATAAAATGTCTACTTTTATTTTTGTACATTCTACACCTTAGAAGTAGGTATTTATAAATCCTAAGTTGAAAAGACATCCATTTTTTAAAAAGGGGTTTATCTCTCACTGCCATCTTTATTTCAAAGTACTTACTCTACCACTGAATTCCAGCAAACCCTTAATTGTTCAATGCAAATGAACTTTTGCCATTGGTTTCATATTAGCTTATAGAACAAAAACCAGTTTTTTGACATGATGCCTATACGTGCCACATTTTGATAGAGTCGTGTTTGGTTTAGAATTGGCATGTCATCACCTTCGTATTAGCTTAAGAAACAAAACAAGTCTTGTGACGTCAGCTCTTAAACATGCCCCTTTTCGACAAGAATTCATTTTTGTTTCTATGCGGCCATGCCACACAAAAACCTGTTTCAAACATGCCACAAAGCGGCTGATCCTGTTTTCGACCGACCCAATCTAATGTATCCTAAAGCTCTAGCAGAAAGTTCTTGACAATGTCATTCAGAACTCTCTTGACAATGTCATTCAACGTCATTCAGAACTTCATTCAGGGGGGGATCAGGGTCTTTTTCCCATTTCTCTCAAATTTCTCCTCGTTCAATTGAATATTAATTTAAATTAATTTTCTAAAAATGGAGTTGACATTTGTTATTTAACATCTATTTAACTTCACATTTTTTTTATTTCGGCCACTATTGGCCGTTGTTTACTATTTACTTGGCAGGTGCAACCATGGTGACATCCTTTGGCTGTTGATTTAAAGCTTCTTTAGCAATGCTAGGAAACTCAGCGTCAGAAAAGTAAATTTGTATTGATTTTTATAAGAAAATAAATTCAAGAATACTTTTTTGTACAAACTATAAGGTCTGATGCTAGGAAAAATTGGATTTTGAGAATATCTAAAAGTACAAGGAAAAGAAGTGAAGAAATTATATTATTCGCCTATTTTCATAGTCCTGGTTAACCCGTTATGGGTTATTTTACTTAAAACTGACAATGAATTTTGAAACCTATTTAGTGGTTTTAATATTTGACCAAGTTTTGTCATATTTATGTTAGAAGGATATCTTCTAACAGATCTTTCAAGGATATCTTTATTTCTAATATAAAACAACTTTGACACCGTTAATAATTTTTTTCAGAATATCAGCTTTAAGAGCATGCAGGAAATGCTGCGAAGACGTAAAACTGGTTTAGCCTTCAACTTTGAAACCTTGCTTATTCCAATATTGAAACGTTTAGAATAAGGAAATGAACCTATTCCACCTAACGCATCTATACCAGATGTTACTCAAATAGTGTCAATAATAGTACTGGAAAAGACATCTAATGACAGTTCCAAAGATTTAACTGCTATTTATGAACAAGTTTGCGAAGCTAGGTCATGGCAACTGTAAACAGGAATATTTCGACAAAATGTGAATGCAATTATTGGTAGCTTTAAGCCTGACTATAAAGTAGCAAGGTTTCTTGAAACTGAGACTCTTCTACTATTTTTGAAACATGTTTATTACCTTGAGAAAACACAGTATTTTGTTGAGAGGTAAAAAAAAAAAAAAAATCAGGAACAGAGCGCGAGAGAACACAATAATTTTTTTTTATAAAATAAACAAACTTATTATGAGAAACTGAAGACTAGCTAGTACAACCTCGGTATTTTTGCAATTTAAACCAGCGATAGATATTATCAGATCGTTTGGATAAACTTGCTCACTTACTAGGGGCGTTAATTCACGAGAATTTGTTGGGGGAGGGGCGTTTATTTTTCTATACATATAGTTATAAAAACTTATCGTGTTCAATTTTTTAATGAGTCACCGAAAACGGACATTTTTCAGTGAAAATACCCCCAAATCGGAATTTTGCATAAGCTAAAAAGGGGCAAAGTTCAGCCCCCCCCTGCTATTTCACGACACTGCCTCTTACACATAGAAACCTATACAACTATTATCAGAGGGAGGGAGAGATATCACTTGGCGATTTCAGCACATCTCAAATACATTTATGCACAAGGTATGTTCAAATAAAATGATTTTATTCTTATTTTCGTGGACTAAACAACCTCTTTTTTTATAATAAGTGGAAAAGACAAACTATAAATTCAAAAATGCTGATCATATCAACAAATGTGGGAACTGGTTTACCAAAATTATAAAACAAATTTAATAAATAAATTTAGTCGAATATGAATATTCCATGAAGCCTGAAAATTCACCTCTTTTTTGAATACACGTTTTATGTACTCTTTCTGAATGCTTGTTTTTACACAAGACCTCGCTTTTAATAAGAAAATAGTAATAGATTCTTAGAAAGTAATGGGAAACCTTAAAATTATGTGCTACTTGAACTTTTCCTGAAGTTAAAATAGAACTGCCTGTCAGTTGATATAGTTATGAGTCATTTTGCGTTCGGATCGTCACAAAGAATTCACTATATCCTGGCTAAATCGTTTCAATTAAGGACACTAGACGGTCAATCATTTTGTTCAAAAGCTTCCGTCAATCAATTGATTAAAGCATGATTGGCCGTCTAGGAATCGATTGAGTTTCTATCAATCACCGTCAGCGCTTGACTCAAACGTCAAACCGGTTCCTTGATGATCAATCATGCTTTAATCAGTTGATTGACGGGAGCTTTTGATCAAAATGATTGACCGTCTAGTGTGTCCTTTAGACAAGGAACAGTGCTCAGTGTCCCAAAACCCTCTTTGTGAATGAAGCAAAGTATTTTCCATTTTTGTAAGTAAAGGGATATTTACTTTGGATTATAAACGGGGTAAAAACCTCTTTGAAGGCGAACAATCATAAAAATTAAGCTAAAAACATATGACACCAAAAGTTTTAACAAGGTTTAGCTTTCCTTTGAAAGGATAGTTGGCTTTGGGAACCAACAGATTCTTCTTGTTTAAGTTTTTACGGATGAAAGCGTTGTCAAATTCTACGGGTTTGTTTTTCTTATCTTCCAAGCGTAAAATTACCACAAACAACCATTAATAAATAAATAAAACCCAAAACAAACAGAAATTACAATGGATAACCTAGTCAAACTCAAAAGAGCAAAAATTAAAAGGAGTAGGGGTGACAGCACCATTGTCTTCTCAAGACATAAAAATTATTTGCACTTAACTAAAAAAAAAAAAAAAAAAAATCATTAATTGTCAGTTTAAAATACATATTCTGATATTTATTCCTTATAGTCTTAATAATTCTTTATTTATTAAGGCCAAAAAAGTGAAAACGTTTAAAATATATTTTGTTTTCAGCAAAGTGCAAATTATGTTTTGGTATTGAGAAGGTGTGGGTTTTGTCATTCCTACTCATGTTAATTCTTGCTCGTTTTGAGTTTGAATCGGTTATTTATTGTAATTTATCTTCGTTTTTTGCTTAATTCATTTATTGATGGTGATTTGTGGTAGTTTTACGCTTGGAAAATTATATGAATTTATTTTTACTCATTTTTTGGCTTGATGAGGTTCTCTAGTATTCTTTGACAAATTTGTTTTGTGGAAAAAGTCTTATAAACTATCTTCCGTTCATTTCTTATTGACATAGTCTTCTTCATAGAAAAAAAAATGTTTTATGTATTTTTTTCTATTAGACTCCATACTTCTTACTTTGAAGATTATTTCACTTTATTTCTGCTCAGTTTTGGTTTAATGAGGCTCTTAAAACAAAAGAAAAAACTTGTTGCGTATGTTTCCCGTTAGCAAATACTATCTGTAAGTAATTAAATTAAAAAAAAACAAGTTTTTCAACTGAAAGTAAGGAGCAACATAAACCTGAAAACGAACAGAAATTATTACGTATATGAAAGGAGTTGCATCCTCCTCAAGACCTCGCTCTTTACGCTAAGCTTTTTTTAAGCTATTAGAAAAAAAATATTATTCTATTTAAACGGCCATTCTGTTCAAGGAATCGTTCTTAATGAGTTCCGACAAAAAGTCAAAACTTTAGCGTAAAGAGCAAGGTCTTGTGGAAGGGGCAACTCCTTTCATTAAAGTAATAATTTCTGTTCGTTTTAGTTTTGATGTTGCTCCTCACTTTCTGTTGATTTTTTTTTTCATTTAATTTCTGATCGTTTTTAAATAATACCGGGAAATCCGGCTCTTTCTCCATGAAAAATTCTTGTACTTGTGTATTGTACGCCACTCACTCAAGTTTACGCTGTGCAAAACTCGAAAACAAACTGGTTTCTTCGTTACTTTATAAACAAATTTGAGCTATGTATTTGCATATTAGGGCGGGGGGGTAAATTATAGCGGGTCTTCATGCAAAATGTGTTAGATACAATTATTCTGCATATTGTGAAGTAAGAACTGTTTTCTGACTTCAAACTGTCCAAATACTTTACCCCTCCCCTCATGTGCAAATATATAGCCAAATTATATATTTCTCATCTATTCTGTCACTTGTCATTGTCTTGTCTCACGCTAAGCTGAAACAAACTAACTAAGAAACCGGTTTGTTCTCGAATTTTACACGGCGTAAACTTGAGTGAGTGGCGTATAATATACAAGTACCAGAATTTTTATATCTCGAATAAAATTCTAAAATTTGGAAAACCTCATTTTCCACGAGAATGGGGGGAATTTACGGGGGGGGGGGGTAATTACCAGGGGATATTTTTCGTGGTGGATGGATATTTTCTACGGGCATGTATTTTCCGGAGGTTATTTTCCGACGGGGGAGGAGTATTTTCCACAGGGGGTATTTTCCTCGCGGAGGGGGGAGGGTTTTTTTCTGGGGGGGGGGTGCATTCTCCGGGGGATATTTTTCGTAGTTTTTTTTCCCTGGGTTTTTTACCCCTGTTTTTTTTCCGAGGCGGTATTTTCCGGGGTGCATTTTCTGGGGGGGGGGGTGGGAACACCGGCCACCACCAAGATTCAACCGGTGCTGGTTGGACCAAATCAGAATTTAAATGAACTTTTCAACCATTGAAAAAATCTGTGAAAATCTAATTTGCTCAAATTAGCGCTAGCTAAACTTTAGTTTACAACTAAACAACCCTGAACAAGCTTTTCACTTTTAAAGACTATTAAGGAAAATGTCTTATACAAAAGACAAAAGTAAATTTGAGCACCCCCGTCTCTTGCGAGAAGACCCAAATCACATTAATTCATAATCTTTGCAAATTGTGAAAGTAAATACAATGTTTCCGAAGAAAATCTAATCTTAAAAATCCTTGTCTTTGGTTGGTCGGTGTTTTTTTTTTGTGTTTGGTTAATTTCTGAATATAGCAAGTATTATCACTTAACTACAAACTTGGTTAATATCTAAACTAAATTTTAGCTTCTCACTATAGAAAAATAAAAATTTTCAGCTATGCCTAAAACTATTTCATGGTATAATTTCATTTAATTTTGAAGAATATAAACATATATAAAAGTAACTAGCATTTAAAGGCTCAAGGAAACATTTCAGGAGATGATATGTCACCAGGAAGAGGCATCCCTCCCGGGATTCCTACTGGTCCGCTGAGGAAAGCTGCTTTCAGAGGAAGCCGCAGATTTTCTTCAGGCTTATCTAGCCTTATCTTATTCTTAGCTTTTTTCCTGTCACAGCAGTATCTAATTCTTCTAAAAGCGAAATAAAAACCATAAGCAAAGTATAGAGTAAATCCAGTCATCATTAAGGCCGATATTGCAGGCATTGCAGCCATGTCTGAGTATGGGGAAGGCAGGGAAGCTTTCAAAACAAGGTAGCCTATGCCTCCATTTTGTAAAGCTGTTTCCAGAGAGATGGCGATGACTTGTTGTTTATCAAGACGCATAATCCACGCAAAGAAAGCTCCAAAAATAAAGCCTGCCCATGCAAGAAATAATCCACCTAATGCTATTTGCCATGTCCAGATCTTGAATAGGTACATACCGTTTAAAGTTCCAAACTAAAAGAGAAATATGATATTAATTGTTATGTGTAGTTTCCTTCTTTCTTTAAAAAAAATATATATTTCAAGTATTATTCAATTTTAAATTCAACACTGAGGCAATTTTCTAGGATTAAGGGAACACTGAGGCAACTTTACGGACGAAAAATATCCCCTGGAAATTACTCAGGAATTGATTCTGCACTCACTTAAACTTTAAATCTCTATGGCCCAGCCCATATTCAAACAGTAGTCTACAGAATTCAGGGCTATGGTTAGAATTATGCTTAACATCTATTTAACTACACATTTGTCTAATTTCGGCCACTATTCTACAGAATTCAGGGCTATGCTAAGCACTTTAAAAGTAGAAGCCTTAACTGGCTAAATGTAGCTAGATGTAAAATTGACTTCGAGAGGTGTGGGGAGACCATTCAAAATATTTGTCAAAAATGCCAAGGTCATTATTATGCTAATAAAATAAATGTCTAACTAAACTCCAAACGTTTCATGTTCACCAAGAAATGAGGTTTTTGCTTAACGATGAATTTTGAGAACTTTCTTGGGTGCTATAAAAAGCTATCAAACAGAAAAGAAAATTTTCTAAACGTACCGATAACACAAAAACAATTATCACAAATGAAGTTGGCTTCACGAGTTTATTGGCTGCGAAGTCCGCCCAACTTCTTTTGTACCTCCTCGTTAGAAGACCGATTCCCAAAGGAATGGTAAGAGCCACCACTGAAATGACTAGATTTAAGTAGGGTATATGTACTCCATTCTTCAATTCCATGGCCGGTGTAACAAGATACACCCACAATGGCATCATACCTTGAAAGATACAAAAGATTTAAATAAAAAACAATATTCTGTGAATAATAAAAGCAAAAAATAATAATTGCTGTTTATGCCAAGTTTGCATAGGAAGTGTTTATATATTTTAAAGCAATGGGTTTAAAGTTAAGGTATACATAAGCTTTCGCAATATTAGGAAAATAAGGGGAGATCATAAATTCAAGAGTTGATTATATAAAGCACTGCATTATCAAATTCAGCTTATCAATGAGCCCACTGACGAAACTTCAAACCAACACTAAAAGAAAAGAGAAAATTGTGTTTTCTCTTCGAAAGACCATCTTTTGTTTTATTACTCCAAATAATATTAGAAGAAAAATAACAGATGAGAGTAGTACCCCAAAGATGGATTTAAGTGCAGCCATAGGAGGCATACTATTGAAGCTACTAACCCCTCAAGACGCTATTACGCGTACATGGGTTTGCGCATTATTTTAGTGCGCCTGTAACGGTATAGTATACCTGTCTGTTACATAATAGGTAATGTTTTCTAAGGGATACAAGTCCGCTAGTCAGGCGGGGAAGTCCCAGTTGTAAAAAAAAAATTATCAGGGTCCAGTATTTACAGGTGAAGATGGCACAATCTTGTGTGACCCATTTTGGTTTCGGTAGACCTTTGTAATCTGGCAAAAAATGGTTTTGAAGGTCAACGACGCGTAAAATGCTAAATCTTAGGGTTCACTCACCTCAGTATTGAAAAAGATTTCAGTGTGCCAACATCGAGGATAATATTCTTTAATAGTAGATGCTTTTACTCTTTTGGATATTGAAGGCACTAGCAATGGGGAAACGAAACCTAGAGTGCCTAACGTAGCAGCATAAATTACAAGGGATTGCCGGCTAACCCTAGAATGGGACGAGATATTTTCACGATGTGTAATAACACCGAGCAAATTCAAGTCGGAAGAACAGTTATGCTTTGCAGCAAAATTGAATATAATGCATATTCAAAGATTACAAGACGGATTAAATGCATTAGTGAAATATATTGAAGACAATGATCTGAATCAATGTATAAAAAAGGAGTAACCTTGTTACTAGCGAGAAAGAATCTTCGTCCATTAATAGTCTATAATAGGTAGTGCGAGCGTCTAGATTAAAAATAACTGGATTTCGGAAACAAAATCATATGGAATCTATTGACTTCGTAAAACTTTTAACTCAAGATGATGATTTTCTAGAGTTTTCTCTTCAAAGTAAAATATTTTCTTAAAGAATGCTTAATGATATAATGAGAAATGATTCCTCGTCATTGGACTATTGCATGAAACTTTTACGTCGTGGTCCAGATGCATTTACTCAGTTTATTAACATATTAATAGAAACAAAACAAATCAATATTGTGGTTTTGCTTTTAACCACTACCTAGAAATTCGTTTAAGACGGCCATTTTATAAGGAACGAAGAAAAAAGTCGACATTTAAACAGTCCTGTCTAAACAGGTTTTGTGAAGTTACTCGATGGCTCCTTCTACTAAAAGACATTCCTTTTATCAATCGAGAGTCAGTTTCTTTTTGGTAGTTAGGAAGTCAACATTTAAAAATATTTTACACACTTCCATTATATGTCAATACATTGAGCAGCTGGTCAACCTGTGATAATTGTACTATTATTGATGACTGTAATGAAAAGTGTAGATTATGCAATCCATGTAAATTACATAGATGATATGCTGTGCAAATTAAAGACTGTAACTCATGCCTTGAACATATTTGTGACTCTCACACTAGAGGTTTCCTCTGGTCCAATTGTTCCTATGATAGATTTGATCAATGAAAAAATACTTACCCTGGTATGATTGCAAAAAACCCAAAACGTGATTTCAGTTTATTTTTAAAAGACTGGTATTTCTGTGGTTTAGTATTGTTTTGGGAGGAAGAACCTGGTCTACGTTTCAATTGCTGGAATAATAAGAAATTCTGCTTTTTACGACATCGCTGTGGAGATACTGGCTACTATGATTGTAAATCTGTTTTTGTTTAGCTCTTACAGAAAGTGATTCTTCATATGAGAATATCGTATGTGACATTGCTTCAAATAAGCAATTTGAAACACGTGAATTTTATATCATGAATCAAAATAGCATTATTGGCTTTACGAAGAGATATAATAAAACTGAAGTTACATTATATTGTAGAAAATGTGACCCTGACTTTGCATGGCAAGATGAATACATATTGAATCCTGACGAGCTGGCGAGTTTTGTACATACAAGTTTGTTAATAAACAAATTCACAAACATTTTTAAAGCATTTCACTCTTATGGAACTTTAATTTATATTGTACAGGTAAGAAAGTGTATTTTCAAATAGAAAGTCATTCAATCGAGGAGTGTCAACATAAATTCTGAGAAATTTAGAGTAAGTACATTCGCAAAATTAAAAAATATAATATAATAGTGCATGAAAATCACAGCTTTTGGTCGATAAAACTTGTACTCGCTTCCAATTGTGAATAATAGATTCTCAGCTTTTCCCAAGAAAGTTTTGGATATGAGGCGTGTATGATGCATACGGTAAGTCAAGAGGATCAAAAAATTCGATTTTCTTCACTGTTTGTAAGATGCACAGCCAATGCCCCGTCTTTACAATTGATGGACTACTATTAACAATGACATTTTGAATATGGTCAAGGGTATCCAAGGGTATGCAAAAGGATTTGTATTTAGACATGTAGGGGTCGAAATTGAATACATTGATTTTTTTATTTGTGTTCATGATGCCAAGTCTAATAGAACACTGCCATAAGGGGTAATTTCCGAATAGGTTTCAAACTGATTTAGCAGGATTATTGCTATACTCTACTCCAATGGTTCGGCAAAGGTCAGCTCTAAACGTACTGTATCCGTTCGGACAATACTCATATCTTGATAATCGGACAAACCCAATACAATGATACCAAGAGTTTAGCAAAAATTTCATTGGTTATACCATTTTCAAGTAGTTGTCAATCTTGATCTAGGGAGTGCATTGTCAATTCATAGAGGGTACTGTAGGATTTATCAAAGCATAAATTATAGAGTAAATTCCATTTAATTTACATACAAGAGATGATAGTCCAAGCATTTCCAATTTATGTGGAGAATTTGTCCATGATTCTATGGCATTAGCACTTTTACAAAAGCCAAAACAGGTTTTGAAGGAATTTTGCCATTGATAAATGACGAATCGGTGTGGGTACGTGAACCCTTAGCAATATGTTGTTGATTCGTGATTATATTCGAAACGAACAGTTTGATATTGTTTCCACTAGCTCTCAATTTCTCAATTGCCAAAGCAACAGAACTCATAACCTATTGTTTTCGTACATGAACTATTGCAGAGGTGAGAGAGACTGTTACATCAAGTGCAGCGGCAGCTACTTTTCGCAAAATAAAACTGGATGGAGCAAGTTGTAGCTTTATATCAATCTTAACATTGGGAGGCAACCATAACAAACAACAAAAGTATGAAGAACAATAGGGAAATCTTTTTGCAAGACAGTGGAGATAATTTGAATGAATATTTCGGCCCTATGTCCAAGGGCCGTCCTCAGCAAGACAAAAATATATGAAGAAAAAGAAAACTCACAATAACATGCAACCAATAAAACCAAAAAGTAAATTTTTTTTTTCAAAGCAGTCCTAGCATCCTTACTTCAGCGAAGTTCAACCAGGACTGATAAAAACTAAGGTAAAACAAGGCTATTCAATGAGATGAAAGAAAAATAAATTCATTTTTCTTTCATCTCATTGAATCGCCTTGTTTTACCTTACTTTTTATCAGTCCTGGTTGAACTCCGCTGAAGTAAGGATGCTAGGACTGCTTTGAAATTTTTTTTTAATTTTGGGTTTTATTGTTCGCATGTTGTTGTGAGTCTTTTTTCTTTCATATATTTTTGTCTTGCTGAGGACGGCTCTTGGACATAGGGCCAAAATATTCATTCAAATTATCTCCACTGTCTTGCAAAAAGATTTCCCTATTGTTCTTCGTACTTTTGTTGTTTGTTATGGAAAGGCAGTGTGGTCTTCGTCGCTATTTTCGGAGGCAACCATTGAGGTATATAGAATATCTCATGATTTATTTTCCCAACCAAGTGTAAATCCTTAATTGTCACATCTCAAAGGATACTGCTAGTGTCAATATCAATTTTATATTCATATCCAATAGCCATGCCTCTCAGTAGCTTATAGAACATTGGAGTCATGAACGTGAATTGTATGTAGATTGCATAATTTGAAACATTATTGCTTGTGCTCAAATGTGGACACTAATTTGACTAAACAACTTGTGTAGTGTACAATTTTCATAGGCGGCACTTGGTTTTTTATTCTAAGATTTTTTGACAATCACATGTAAATCTATAAATGTGGAAGTCAAATCTATGAAATAGTCTTCACTGGTATAAACTTGAAAATGAACATATTCAGATAGCGGTTTTCGCGGGTAAAATTGTTCATAGTAATCATTTTTTACACTCACATCAACATCTTCTGCATTGAAAAGATTTAGAGATAAGGTGACTGAAGGACGAGATTCTTTGTTTGATAGAAATACCATTTCTAGGAGAAGAAATCGTTTTCCGATCTAACAATTTTTACTCTTGTTTTTTTTTGTTCTTTTAAAAGGGTTATGTTTTTCGTTCTTACCTGAGTTGAGATATGATGAGTGATGAGGTGTTTCTTGCCCTTTTAAAACCTTTTCCGCTTTCTTGTGATTTAAATCGCTCACCGAGGAATCTAGCGCCGGACCTGAGATTTTGTGAAACACTCTCTTGAATATCCTTCCCAGAGCCCCAATCATATAGTTTAGAGGACCCGAAATCCGTGGCAACCAGTGCAATATATTTTTTAGCCATAGGTAGTGCAGAGCGAAACAACTTAGCAAACCAATTGCAGAGCCCGTAACGTGACATTGACTAACGACCCCTGTAATAGTCCATTCCATGACCCAATTGTCGTGGTCTAAGAGTAGCAAAGGAGCAGTCAATATCAGGACAAACAAAAGTATTTTTTTTGTTAGCCATCTCACTAAAAGTGTCGAAAATGACATGTAATCACAGCCAAACCTTTTGTTATTGCTAGAGGATCACCCAATTCACTTGTTAATGTTAATTGACAGAGTTCCAAATATGAAGTGTTGACTGGAATATATTGAAGGTGATTTATATTGTAGTGGTGAATAGGTTCGTTAGGGGTTTTTCGTTCAAGAACACCTAGGAGGGGGACATTGGTTATACCAGCTCTCGATGTCTCTACAAGGGATGCATAAAGAAATATACAATTTTCTTATGCGGCAACGGGTGGATAGTCTGCAAAAATAACACTATCCATGCTGCTGGTGGTACAAGCAGTTCTACCATTTATTATATATTGTTTAAAACCGAGAACATCTCTCAGATTATCAATGAGAATAACCTTCTCATTGTAAATGGAGGAACTAATATAGATCTTGCCCTGTTCCATTTAACAGTTGAAGTGGAATGCACCATATTTACAGCGGAGATTCTTCTATTGATAGCACGACACAAATAAATCATACCACTATATTCCTTTGTCGGTAATGCGATGAATGGATATTGAGCCGAATTAATTGAATCTATTCGTTCCTCGGTAGCGAGTGGCCGATCACGTCTAACTTTTATATAATTATATCATATGTATTTTTAAGAATACAATCAACAAAATCAGCTTCATACTTTCCATCAAATTTGATGGTGGGGGAGAGTTTTGTCTAAAAATCGCTTGTATTATTCTAATCATCATAGAGTGGGTCAGATACATCAGACATGAATGTCAAATAGAAATCATTAGGCATTGTGAACGTCTTCAGCGGCAATCCAAGAACCAAAATTAGAGTTGTATCCTAGCAAACGAACAAGCAACTGTCTCTTGCCCCTATGAGTACGAGTCTTTAATATCTTTTCAATTTGATACATTCCATTGTTTTTAACATTTTGCAATTGGTACTCGTAAAAACTGCCAGGAACCTCTTCATCTTTCATATCAAGTAGACGATACGTTACAGGTTTAGTGTCTAAGACTTTTGACACTCTAAAAAATTCAGTGGACCACAAGTATATTCCCTCTTTAAAAATATTACGTGTTTGATTGATTCGAGCTGTATCACCAGCATTAAATTTCTTATTTTTAACAACGTTTTCACTGGAATATTGTTCAATAAAAATGTCAAGGGTGTTGTTACTGTGATGAACTTCAAGAGGACTATGATCGGACGAGGATCGACTAGGGCGTTGATTATAGATCAACATGATTTTATCTAAATCTTAGACAAAAGCAGCAGTATTTTTCAATGTACAATATCTCGAGATTAAAGGTCGAATTGTTCTTATCAATCGTTCAGCAAATGCAACCTTTATTGGACTATGCCCATGATAGAGTTGTCTATTATATTTCAGTAAAACCTTTTTACATGTGGATTAAATAATTAATTTCCCCGATCTGTTTGAATTTTGCTTTACGAATCTTGTTCAAAGATAGATGCAAGGGCTCTAGGAACTGATCGCAAGTAAAATATACTTGTACGGACTATTGTGATGTTTTTACGATTTAAAAACATCTTTTGATATTTCTCCATATTCTCTTAATGGTTTTAAAATATGTTTATTGAATCAAATGATTCAAGTCTTCTACGATTTGTAATTAAATCTGATACCAAACCAATTAAATTGTAACTCTTGCCGTTGGTTATAACTTCCCTCATTTGTTCATCCATTTGTAGATGTTCATTTTCAGCGCGAGTCTTTTACTTTGCTCGGAACACGAATGAGGCATTAGGTCTACAACAATTCATAAGGCTTTAAATAAATCTTCTTCTTCCTGCTTCGGCAGCGGCAGTGACGATAAGAACTTTGAGATTGATTAATGACATTTACTTTGACCGGTGTTTCACGGTAGGGCTTATGCTTGTCGACACGTTGAAGGGAATTTTTAAGCAAAATTAATTTTCATCTTCGGCAATCGTCTCATTGTTAATAAATTTATCAGAAGATACTTATATGGTACCATATATGATGTCATAAGAAATGCTTAGCCTATAGGATGTACTAATATAAGACATGACGTCATTTGGAAAAACCATAATTAAGGCTCTTAACGAATTTTCTCAGACTTTTGACCTATCTAGATCGTTTTTTTATGCGAGAATATCTTAAGATACTAATCTTCCCGGAAAAATATCGAGAAAACATACATACATACATAAATATATAATCAATTATTGCTCACTTATAAAAACAATATATATATATATATATATATATGTATATATATATATATATATATATATATATATATATATATATATATATATATATATATATATATATATATATATATATATATATATATATATATATATATATATATATATATATATATATATATATATATATATATATATATATATATATATATATATATATATATATATATATATATATATATATATATATATATATATATATATATATATATATATATATATATATATATATATATATATATATATATATATATATATATATATATATATATATATATATATATATATATATATATATATATATATATATATATATATATATATATATAGTGATATATATAATATATATATATATATATATATATATATATATATATATATATATATATATATATATATATATAAAAAAAAAAATATATATATATATATATATATATATATATATATATATATATATATATATATATATATATATATATATATATATATATATATATATATATATATATATATATATATATATATATATATACGAAAAAAAACGAAGAAAAAGGCGAAGCCTACCAATCGCAGCTATCGATGAGACGAACGTCATAGTTATGCTTAAATTTACATCACCGTCAAACAAAATAGTCCAAAAATTCGAAGAAGAGCCACCTGGTGAGCAGCCAATGATAAAGAGTCCTAGTCTTAACAAATTACTGTCATAGAATGCATATCCAAGGCCAAGTGAAATCTAAAAGAAGACGGTGAGTCAATAAAAAGAGTTAAAATATAATAATTTTTACAAACTATATATGCACAGTCCGTAATCACAGATATGGTAGTAGCATTATATCATAAATCGTTTGTTGAAGTCAGCAGATCAGCCAGAAGGATATTAAAAGTAGTTCCATTATTGTAAATACTAGTAAAATAGTAAGTTTTCCAATAGTAAAACAAGTGCCATTAAAACTGATAAAACTGTATGTGTTCATATTGCTTAAGACAAAACAATTTAAATTTTTCTAAATAAAATACCAGAATGATATTAATTTCATCAAACACATCTGTGTCATTACCAGTTTGCTGTTTTCTGCCTAGAGAAACAATTCATCACGTGCACCCTCCAAATTGAATGAATGAACAGTTTTGTAAGCTGAATTTGAAAATACATTTGAATTTTCCTACACTCGTAATTACTTAGTAACAATTCTTTAAGTATCTTGGTTTGGTTGAAACAGGCGAACAAAAACAGACAAGACAAAAGTAATCTTATTGTTTTCAAATATGAAGAGTTTTTTCTCTTATTTTATCCTTTTGTAGTCCTGCAAAAAAAGCTGATTATTAGTGTCTTGATGGATATACTGATACAGTAAATAAGTTTAAAATGGCTTGTATTTAGTCTTTTAAAAATGTATGGTCAAACAATGACAGGCTCTCTTATTGTGCTGACTCTAGATTCGTTGTTAATTTGGAGTTTGAACGATTGGGACTAGATATTTGTAAAATGTTTGTTTTCCTTTAAAGTTTCCTTTTTAGTGTTTGCTTAATCATTAATAATGTTAGGGTAAAATCTTATAAAAATTTTAGGGTTAAGAGACATTAATAATTTGAGGGAACAGAAATAATTCTGTATATCAGGCGGGCTGCTTCCTCCTAAGTCCCCTGCTCGTTATGTTAAAATTTTCGTGCTTGAAAAATGCTTCTTAATTCAACGGCTCTTTCGTTTTAGCAGTCATTCTTAGAGAATTGGAGCAAAACTGCAAGCTTTAGTATAAAGAGCGAGGGGTTGAGGAGAGGTAGCTGCCTTTTTATACGGAATAATTTCTGTCCGTTTTAATTATTGATGCTGCTCATTACTTTCTGTTGTTTTTTTTTCATTTAATTTCGGATTCTTTTTCAAATCATGGCCGTGCCTAACCAAAATATAACCGGCCCTATAAATCGCCGATTTCTGGTTGTTAAACTGTATATATCATTATCTGTAAATTGATTGGCAGTGTCCCACTTTTTCCGTATTTCATCTTAAAAACTAGTGCGTTGGATTTAAACTTAAACTTTGGAGAAATTTGAAGATTTAGTTAAAAACTTCGATGAACAGTAGTTTTGTTGAATCAGTTCTCAATAATATTTTTATTACAGAGTTTTCGGTTGGACGGAGAGAGGTTTTATTTTAATACGGATGAAAATTCTGTGTGACTCTTATATCTTCTACTCGGCTGCAGCATCATGGCCTCTAAAATAGGGTTCTCTGAGATAGAAATAAATTATAGGCAATGTTTAAGTTTTAAATACAGCCTTTTAAAATTGCTGAAAACAAAGCTCCTAATTAAAAAGGTTATAATTACAATCTAATTAGTTTTCACATAATTCTCTTTCTCACTATTACCCTTTTTTAGGTTTTGTATATTATAGACTTAAAATAAGATTTCCAGATTCAAATGAGGCACGTGAAATAAGAACAAGAGGTTCAATAGATGACACTGCGAAAGGGTTAAAGAAATACAAGCAGAAATATGTTAGAGAATTGGAAAACGAGAAAGAAACAAAGAAACCTAATGAAGAATTAGGACAGTGCTTGGTATGCTCGGTCCCATTTTCATATTATAAAGGAAAGATAGCTCCGAGAAAACATTCCCAGTCTGAGAAACACAAGAAAAACCTGGAAGCTTCAAATCCAGTTCCCAAGCCAGTAACTCAGTTTCTGGAATGTGCATCAAGTGATACAGTACAAAAGACAAAGGGGAAAATTGCAGAATCTTTTGCTGAAAACAATTTGCCATTTGCGGTGGTTGATAAGTTTGTCCCATTCCTTAAATACATGCCGTGTAAGAATATTACACATTAAGTAAAATTGGGAAGGGAGAAATTGACAAACCTAGTACGTCATAGAACTCTCAAAATATTGCAAGAACGCGCAGGTGGAGTATATACAAGCAAACCCTTTTTCAATCGCAATTGACAAGACGAGTGAAGTTGCAACTGCCAAACAGTCGACCATCTTTATTAGCTTCTCCAACAAGAATCTGGAAACAAAGGTAGAAATAATTGACCTTTTGGAATATCCCAGTGGAACTGCAGAAATGCTCTTTTCAAAATTCAGAGATTATCTGCAGAGCCTGGAGAAATATGAGGCTCCACTGACCAATCGGATTGGCTTCTTCAGCGACACTGCAAGTTTCATGATGGGGGCCCATCACTCTGTTTCTTCACTTAAAAATGAATATTACCAATGAATTACTGTTTTGAACTGAAGCTGTCATTAGATCCATCCAGTGGCATTTTATGCATGTCCGAAAACTCTGGAAAATTTAATTGGAGAGTTCCAGGACTTCTGCAATATGAAGTGGCCCAAAATCCTTGCACCTGGACAAACAAGTAGGCTTACTAATCACGCGTGTATAGCCGAATTCTTACGTTATGGAAGCCCCTGAAGCTTTGTTTCGGGAATTTGGCATTTTAGGACACCACGCATGGAAATGAACTTGTGTTGAATGCATTAAAAAATACGCTTGTGAAAGCAGTGATGTTATTGACGGACTATATTCTTGGGCTATTAATATTGGGAGTTCAACACGACGTTCCAAGCAGAAACTCACTATTTCATCTTATGAAAGAATTAAATTAAAAAAAACTAGTTCTTTAACTGAAAGTAAGGAGCGACATTAAAACTTAAAACGAACAAAACTTATTCCGTATTTGAAAGGGGATGTCATCTCTTCAACGCCTCGCTCTTTACACTAAAGTTTTTTATTGTTTTAAAAAATAGAGTTGTGAGAAAGAGTCAAACTTTCGCGTAAAGAGCGAGGCGTTGAGGAGGGGACATCCCCTTTCATATACGGAGTAATTTCTGTTTTCTTAAGTTTTAATGCCGCTCCTTACTTTCAGTTAAAAAAACATTGTTTTTTTTATTTAATTTCCGAATGTTTTGAATTAATGCAGGCTTTGGCTCACAGTACATAAATAATTGAAACGAAATTGGCATATTAATTTTACTTTTTTTTGGCTAAATGACTTTCTCGAAAGTTTTTTAGTTTATTTACGAAAGTTTTTATTAGTAATAAATAAACGTAACTTACGAATTAACTTACGTAACGAACTTATATATTCGTATACTTTTATTACGTATATTATGGGGTTCACCCCTAGTCAATATCTCGCTCTTTACGCTAAAGTTCGAAACTTTCCAAATTCTTTATGAATGATCCCTTAATCGCAAAGGCCGTTAATTAGAATAAAAAGCCCAATAGAGTCCTAGGTTATACTTCTACCGCGGCCATAGGAATCAGTGAACCATATCAAGGCCAAGCACTTTTGAAGTTCAGTGATCTGTACCAAAGTCATTTCCTTTTAAGCGTCAGTGAAATCTATCAAGGCCAGAAACTCTTGAGGATCTATGAACCGAATCAAGGTCAGACCGCAATAGATTCTGAGAGTTCTCCTTCCCGCAATAAATTCTACAGGTGTCGTGCATCATTGCGTCGTATGGATAAGACCGGTGTCATGCATCAATGCATTGGAGTCAACAAATTCTTATATCAATTTTTTATTTGACGAACTAATGAAGTCGTATACATTTTAGGCAATTATACGACAGCCCTTAGTCAGAAATAGCCCCAACCCCAAGGGCCCCAATGCCTCTATATCGTCTTTTTTTACTCAGAATTGTTTAGACATGGAATTTTTTGAACTTAGCATTTTTGGACTCAGAATTTTTTGGACTTACAATTTTTGGACTCAGAAGTTAACAGAAGTCAAGTAGAATTTCTTAGACTCAGAACTTTTGGAAATCAAATATTTTTTTGACTTACAATTTTGAACTTATAATATTTTGGACTCAGAATTTTTTGGACACAGAATTTTTTGGACTTAGAACTTTTGGACTAAGAATTTTTGGACTAAGAATTTTTGGGACTCAAAATTTTTTTGGGACTTAGAATTTTTTAGACTCAGAACTCTACAATTTTAATAAGAACTCAGAATTTTTTCAGAACTCAGAATTTTCAGGACTCAAAATTTTTTGGGACTTAGAATTTTTTAGACTCAGCCTTTTGGAGCTCAAATGTTTGGACTTACAATTTTTTGAATATAGACTTTTTTGGACTCAGAATTTTTTGGGGACTGATATGATTTTTTGGACTTAGAAATCAACGTCTTTTTTTTATACGTCGGAAACACAAAATCTAAGTAGGTGAGTGAATAAATTTTTTATCAACATCTTTTGTCAGATACGACAAAAGAAAAAGAGATTTGGAGACTCTACTGGGTTTTTGGAAATTTTAGTATGATCGTAGTTGAGTTGACTCCAATAAATCTGATTTTGCATATACTGTTCACAGCCCATTAGACCAAGTCCAATGAAACAATCAACCTAAAAGATTAAAAAGGTATTTGGACAATATACTTGATTCTCGGAAAATATTAGTATGATTAAAGTAAAGTAGACTTTAATAAATCTAATTTTGTATAACTGTTCAGAGGCCCATTTAACCAAGTCCAGTGAAACTGACTTCAATAAATCTGATTTTGTATACACTATTCAGAGGCCCATTCGATTAATTCCAATGAAACAATCGACCGAAAAGATTAAAAAGAAATTAGGGAATCTACTGGGCTTTTGGAAAATGTTGGTTTAGAAATCGTATCGTGTATACTTCCGTTCGGCGACGGCTAAGTCTCATTATATGTGTCATGGGATTCACATTAGCAACGAACATTTCCGGCTTACTGATTATAAGGTTTTACCGCGAATGTGCTACAAATGCGGGTCGCTAGACCATATATCGTCGGGCTGCTCTAGCGTGGAATGTTGTCTCAAGTGTCTTGGTAGTGGACACTCTCATTCTAGGAACAACCCTTGCCAGAATAAACAATGTTGATTTCATTGTGGATCTCATTAGCATACTGGATTTAGCTTTGACTGCAAACGGTTAACCAAAAAAGTTGCAAAGAATAAAAAATGATTAGTGCAAAGATTATATCTCTGAATCTGAATGGATTTGGTGATAAACAACATGTATTGCAGTCTATGCTGCGCGATCTGGATATTTTGTGTCTGCAAGAGCATCACCATCTGGACCACTCTACTAGTCTTCTTTCAAGCCTGTCGCAGCAGTTTAAGTGTTTTATATCTCCATCTACACCTACAGGTGGACACCCATCTGGAGGCGTTTGCATTTTTATTTGAGAGAATATTCCAGTTTCAGTGTTTGCCGTTAATCGTTATTTTGTTGATGTTCGAATCCCAGGGATTATCGTTTTCTAGTGCCCTTTACCAACAGATTATCATACTATTGATTCGCATTTTTATTTCCATTTTGCTTGTTTAGAATTATCGCGATTTTTGGCGAAAGTTCCATCAGATTTCCAGTAGCTTATTTGCGGGGATTTTAAGTGCAACATTCCTATCTCTGATGTCCGCTCCTCCACTCTTTTATCTTTGTTTTCGGTTTTTTACTATAGTTTAAAAAGATGCGGATTTTACGTATGTCCATAATTTTGGTTCTTGCTCTAATCTAGACCATGTGCTTGTTTCAAATGCAGCGTTATTGCCACAGCCTGTTCATGTTGGATTTGATATGCCTATTAGTGACCATTTTTACCTTTTTATTCATTTAAACATTCCCATTCCATCTTTTACAATTATCCATGGTTCTAGTCAAATTGTAAATTAAATGATCTGGGACCGGGAAAAAATGCTCTTTTAGCTAAAATAATTGTAAATTATTCTAAGGATGTTGATCAAATTGATATTAATCTATTTTATCTTGAAATTGTTCATAGTCTAAAAGTCGGGGCTAATAAAGCATTTACGATTGATTCTTTCCGTCGTGGATCTCGTTTTTTAGGTTGGAACCTTAACCCAATTTTAAAGCAAAGCCAAAAGAATGCATCTCAAGCTTGTTACATTTAGAATTGCGCGGAAAAACCGTGATATGGACCATTTTATGATGATATGAAATTAACTAAACGCGTTTTTCGGGCTGAGTTGCGTTTGCATAATGAAATTATAAAAGATGAAATTGGTTCAAGGATTACTAGTGATAAGAATGAGCTTTGGAGTTTGGTTAATTCTAGACGTCGTAATAATAATTTTTCACCAGATTCTAATAGTTCTCTGAAACTAGATGATTGGATAACTCGTAATAATTATGTTTTTTCATCCGGTGATGCGGTAGTTGAATCCTGGTTTGACTCTTTATTATCGGAAGAAATTTCAAAGCCCCACCCAAATAGTAAAATATCCATTTATGTTGAAAATGTAACGGTAGCAATTAAAGCTCTAAAAAGTAAGCATTCTTTTGATCATGATAGTATACATTCAAACCATATAAAATGGGCATTCCCAAAGCAATCCTTCTCATCGCTACTCTTTCTACTACTATTCTTTCTTCTGGAATTCTTCCAGCTAACTTTTCTCGTGATACCACTTCACCCCTTTCAAAAACAGGGGGGAATACGAATCAAAGTTCTGATTACAGGCCGATTACTGTTTCTTGCCAGATTAGCAAAGTTTTTGAGTTAGTTTTATTAAAGTATCTGGAGTCTTGTAACCAAGGCCTAAATCAAATTTGGTTCCGCAAGGATCTAAGCATGGTTGCTGCTCATACCCTCCTTTCAAGAATAATATCATTTTGTAAGCAATGGGATAGAGTTTATACACTTGCGTTAGATTTTGCGGTGGCGTATGATTCAAATATCCATTCTTGGGTTTTGACTGCGCTTCTGAAGAATAATGTCCCACTACCAGTAGTTTTGGTTTTAAAAAAGTGGTATGACTCCTCTCGTATTCGTATTAAGTGGAAGAATCAGTTTAGTGATTATAATGTTAAGTTATGTAGGGGGCTGAGGCAAGGAAGCATCATTTCTCCTTTGATTTTCAATATTACTGTTTTGGGGTTATTTGATCAAATTCAGTTGACTTTTATTTATGGTAAAGGTTATGTTCTGCCGTGCATTGCTTACGCAGATGATTTACTCCTTTTGAGCCGATCCCTTCAGTCACTTCAACAAAATGTAGACTTTTTAACAAAAGTTTTTAATGAGCATGGACTTCGTTTTTGCCCTGAAAAATGTCAGTTTATAATTCTCGGTCCTAAGGATAATGATCTCGTTAATTCAGAAGTTTCTGTTCATATTTATGCTAGTATTTTAAAACCTTTGGAATCTTTTTTATATCTTGGTGTGCCTTATGGACCAACTTTAGCTCTATGCCGTGCTTCTATTTCTAAAGCAGTTAAAAGTAGAATAGCGTCTAGTTTCGGGGTAGTAATTTTTCTTCGTGATCTTCTTTCTCGGAAATCACTGGCTCAGGTATATAATACAGTCGCTTTGCCTCAGATTTTAGTTTTTTCATCGCTTCTCCCATTTTTTAAGAATTAGTAATATTGCGCATGTAAAAACCACATTTTTAAATTTTGCTAAGTTCCTTTGCCATTTTTATAAATCTGCATCAAATAATTTTTTAAAGAATACATATACAATTAAAAACCCTGTTGATGTTTCGGAGAAAAAGCAAAAGAAATTTTTATCCAAATTACCTCTATTTTCTCATAATTTATATAAAGCTGCACACGAAGCTTAATTAATTTTATTTTATTTTTTTTACTAATTATTGAATGAAGTGTTAATTTGTGAAGTGTTAATTTTAAGTGTTATTTTATTATTTATTGAATGAAGTGTTAATTTGTGTGGTAAGTTTGATTGAAGGCCTTTGCGCACTTGCTGTTATTTAGTTTAAAGGAATTTTATGGCCTGTTGATTGGCGGTTATTTTTTTTTAATTTTTACTCTTCGTATTCGGAGGAAATATAAAGTTTTAATTAAATTGATTTGAATCATAGTAAAGTTGGCTTCAATAATTCTGATTTTTCACACACTGTCCAGAGCCCCAGTTGACCACGCCCAATGAAACAATCAACCGAAAAGATTAAAAAGAAATTTATAGAATATTCTGGGTTTTGGGAAATTTTAGTAAAGGTAGGTTCATTTAGGGTCACTTAGCGTTGCATGCCACGCTAAATGAACCTAAATGAACCAAAATTAAATTAAGTTATATGAAAAAAGTGGGGGTTTTAGTTTGGGTGCATGTACCCGGTCTTATGTAGAAATTGACTGGGTGGTTTTTTGTCTGCTTGTATGCCTGCGATTGTTGTCTCATTTGACTTGGTCAAATGGGTCTCTGAACAGTCTGTGAAAAATCATATTTCTTGAAGTCAACTTTACCATGATCATACTAACATTTTCAAAAAACCCAGTACATTCACAAAATTTCTTTTTAATCCTTTCGGTTAATTGTTTCATTTGACTTGGTCAAATGGAGCTCTGAACACTGTATGCAAAATCAGATTTATTGAAGTCAAATTTACCGTGATCATAAGAACGTTTTCCAAAAACCTAGTAAATTTTCCAAATTTCTTTTTAATCTTTTCGGTGATTGTTTCATTGGACTTTGTCAAATGGGACTCAAAACAGTGTATGCAAAATCAGATTTATTTAAGTAGACTTTACTACGATCATACTAATATTTTCCGAAAACCCAGTAGATTCCCCAAGTATCTTTTCAATTTTTTCTGTTAATTGTGTCATTGGATTTGGTCAAATGGACCTCTGAACAGTGTATGCAAAATCAGATTTATTGAAATCAACTTTACTATGATCATACTACCATTTTCCAAAATGCCAGTAGATTCTCCAAATTTCTTTTTAATCTTTTTGGTTGATTGTTTCATTGGACATGGTCAAATGGGGACCTGCACAGTGTATGCAAAATCAGATTTATTGACGTCAATTTTACTAAGATCATACTAACATTTTCCAAAAACCAAGTAGATTCTCGAGATTTTTTTTAAATCTTTTTGGTTGATTGTTTCATTGGACTTGGTCAAATGAGCCTCTGAACAGTGTATACAAAATTAGATTTATCGAAATCAACTTTACTATTATCATACTAACATTTTCCAAAAACCCAGTAGAATCTCCGAATTACTTTTCAATCTTCTCGGTTGATTGTTTCATAGGACTTGGTAAAATGGGGCTCTGAATAGCGCATTCAAAATCAGATTTATTGAAGTCAACTTTACTATGATCTTGCTAACATTTTTTAAAAACCCAGTAGATTCTCCAAATTTCTTTTTAATCTTTTAATTTGATTTTTTCATTGGACTAGGTCCAGCGGCCTCTGAACAGTGTATGCAAAATGAAATTCATTGAAGTCAACTTTACCATAATCCTACTAACATTTTCCAAATGCCCTGTAGATTTTCACGTTTCCTTTTAATCTTTTCGATTGATTAGTTCATTGGATTTGGTCAAATGGGCCGCTGAACAGTGTATAAAAATCAGATTTATTTAACTCAATTCTACTATGATGATAGTAACGTTTTCTAAAACCCCAGTATATTTTCCAGATATCTTTTCAATCTTTTCGGTTGATTGTTTCATTGGTCTTGGTCAAAAGGGCCACTGAACAGTGTATGCGAAATCAGATTTATCGAATCTAATTTACTGTGATTATACTAACATTTTCCAAAAACCCAGTACATTCTCCAAATTTCTTTTTAATCCTTTAGGTTGATTGTTTCATTAGACTGGGTCAAAAGGGCGCTCTGAATAGTGTAAGCAAAATCAGATTTATTGAAATCAACTTTACTATGATCATACCTAACATTTTCCAAAAACTGAATGGATTATTTATAGTTTTTTTTAATCTTTTCGGTTGATTGTTTCATTGGACTTGGTCAATTGGGCGTCTCAACAGAGTATGCAAAATATGGGTCTCTGAACAGTGTATGCAAAATCAGATTTATTGAAGTCAACTTTACTATGATCATGCCAAAAGTTTCGAAAAAAACAGTTGAGTCCCCAAATTTCTTTTTTAATCTTTTCGGATTATTGATTCATTTGACTTGGTCAATGGGCCTCTGAACAGTATATGCAAAATCAGATTTATTGAAGTCAACTTTATTATGATCATACTAACATTTTCCAAAAGCCCAGTCCATTCACCAAATTTCTTTTTTAATCTTTTCGGCTAATGGTTTCATTGGACTTGGTCAAATGGGTCTCTGAACAATATATGCAAAATCAGATTTATTGAAATCAACTTTACTGTGATCATATTACTATTTTCGAAAAACCCAGTAGGTTCTCCAAATTTCTTGTTAATCTTTTTGGTTGAGTGTTTCATTGGACTTTGTCAAATGGGGATCTGAACAGTGTCTGCAAAATCAGATTTACTGAGGCAACTTTACTTTAATCATACTAACATTTTCAAAAACCCAGTAGATTCTACAAATTTTTTTTTAATCGTTTCGGTTGATAGTTTCGTTGGACTTAGTTAAATGGGCCTCCGAACAGTGTAAGCAATATCAGATTTATTGTTGTCTACTTTATTATGATCACTTTCCAAACACCCAGTGGATTCTTGAAATTTTTTTTTAATCTTTTTTGTTGATAGTTTCATTGGACTTGGTCGAATGGGCCTCTGAAAAGTGTATACAAAATCCAATTTTTTGAAGTCAACTTTACTGTGATCATACTAACATTTTCCGGAAACCCAGTAGATTCTCCAAATTTCTTTTTAATTTTTTCAGTTGAATGTTTCACTGGACTGGGTCAAATGAACCTCTTAAGAGTGAATAAAAAATAAGATTTATTGCAGTCAACTTTACTACGATCATACTAACAATTTCCAAAAAAAACAGTAGAATCTCAAAAAAAATTTTTTATTTGTTTGGTTGATTGTTTAATTGGACTTGGTCAAATGGGCCTCTGAACGGTGTATGCAAAGTCAGATTTATTGAAGTTAACGTTACTATGATCCTACTAACATTTTCCAAAAACCCTATATATACTCCAATAATTTCGACAAAATTTCGGTGGATTGTTTCATTGGACTTGGTCAAATTGGTCTCTGAACAGTGTATGCAAAATTAGATATATTGAAGTCAGGTTTACTATAATCATACTAATATTTTGCAAATCCCAAGTAGGGCCTTAAACTTCGTTTGTAATTTTTTCGGTCGACTTTTTCGGTGGACTGGATCAACAGGGGCTGTGAATACTATAAGTAAAAGATTTTTTGAAGTCAACTTTACTATGATCATACTAACATTTTCGAAAAACCCTGTAGATTCTCCAAATTTATTTTTATCTGTTAGCTGGATTGTTTCATTGGACTCGGTCAAATAGGCTTCTGAACAGTGATCCGACGTATCCGACAAATGATGTTGATAAAGAATATTGATAAAAAATTTATTCACTCTGATACTTAGATTTTATCAATGTTATCCGACGTTTCTGCCAAAAGATGTACATAAAGATTTTCGTTGATTGTTTTACTTGACTTTGTCAAATGGGCCTCTGAACAGTGTATGCAAAATCAGATTTATTGATGTCAACTTTTCTATGATCATACTAACATTTTTCAAAAGCCCAGTAGACTCTCCAAAGTTTTTTTGAATATTTTAGGTTTATTGTTTCTTTGGACTTGGTCAAATGGGCCTCCGAACAGTGATCCGACGTATTCGACAAATGATGTTGATAAAGAATATTGATAAAGAATTTATTCACTCTCATACTTAGATTTTGTCAATGTTACTTGACGTATGTGACTAAAGATGTTAATAAAGAATTGATTCACTCTGATACTTAGATTTTGTGAATATTATTCGACGTATCCTACAAAGGATGTTGATTTCTAAATTGTAAGCCCAAAAAATTGTAAGCCCGAGTCCAAAAATTGTAAGCCCAAAAAATTCTGAGTCCTAAAAAATTCTAAATCCAAAAACTCCTAAGTCCAAAAAATTCGAAGTCCAAAAATTCTTAGTCCAAAAGTTCTAAGTCCAAAAAAGGGAAAGCGGCATTGGGGCCCTTGGGTTTTGGGGTCATGACTGACTAAGGGCTGTCGTATCATTGCCTAAAATATACACGACTTTATTAGTTTGTCAAATAAAAAATTGATTGTGTAAGAATTCATTGACTCCATTGAATTGATGAATGACACCGGTCTTATCTATACAAAGCAATAATGCACGACACCTGTAGACTTCATTGTGGGAAGGAGTCGTAGAACTCTCAAAATTTATTGCGGTCTGACCTTGATACGGTTCATAGATTCTCAAGAGCGCCTGGCCTTGATAGAGTTATCTGGTACCTAAACGGGAACGACTTTGATGCAGATCACTGAACCTCAAAAGCGCTTGGCCTTGATACGGTTCACTGATTCCTATGGCCGCGGTAGAAGTATGACCTAGGACTCTACTTAGCTCTTATGTAGTACTAAAAAAAAGCTTTAGCGTAAAGACTGAGGTATTGACTAGGTGGCATACCCAATCTTATGCGTAACAGTTTCTGTTTGTTTTATGTTTTAATGTTGAAAAGTTTTCAGTTGAAAAGTTTTTCAGTTAAAAATTTGTTTTTTCTTATTTACTTTCTGATCTTTTTTTTAAATAATGCGCGGAAATCCGGCGTCCTCTTCATAGCAGTGTCTCTTCCCCAATAAGAACTTCCTCCATGGAATGTCCTCCCACGTAACCCCTGACCCCTCCCCCACTACCGGATAAAATCCCCCTGAAAACATCTGTATACTTCCCAATAACCAATACTATATGTAAACATTGGAAAAAGTTCCTAACTTGCAGCTCTTGCCTCGGGAAAATGGGGGATTAAGTCATCCTCAAAGACATAGTTATTATATATTTTCGATCATTCTGAAGAAAATGGCTGTCCCAAATTTTAATCGGGTGACTTTGGGAAAAACTAAGTGTGGGAGGGGGCCTAGTTGCCCTC
The DNA here is from genome assembly GCF_049724085.1 of Artemia sp. Qi Xiang Cuo. Classification (NCBI taxonomy): domain Eukaryota; kingdom Metazoa; phylum Arthropoda; class Branchiopoda; order Anostraca; family Artemiidae; genus Artemia; species Artemia sp. Qi Xiang Cuo. Next base: position 25,258,012 of record NC_142811.1, read on the forward strand.
AATTTTTTGGAAACTTAAAAGGGGCACTAAAACTATTCATTTCAATTTTAATGAGCCCTCCCGTGATATTTTAGGACCAGTGGGTCGATATGATCATCCCTGAGGAAGAAAACAAACAAAAAAACAAATAAACACACATCCGTGACCTTTCTTCTGGCAAAAATTACAAGATTCCACATTTTTGCAGATATGAGCATGAAACCTCTACATTAGAGTTCTTTGATACGCTGAATCTAATGGTGTAATTTTCAGTGAGGTTCCATGACTTTTAAGGGGCTTTTCGCCTTTTTTTCAAAATATAAATGTTTTCACTTTCATAACAGTAGTGTGTGCCTTTTCATATTGCGTGCTGCTATACACGTTTGCTAGGGAGTCCGAAGTCCCTGAGCCCTGAGGTCAAGGTCACGGGGGAAAACCCAGAAATGTTTTTGTCAACAGAGACCTTGGGAAAAACCCTAGATACATATCATGTTTGTGAACAATTTTGGGAAAACCTAATTAGTTTCTCAACAGGAGACGACCTTGGGGAAAAATATACCTTCAATATGGGGTCACCACTGAAGTACTATGTAACATGGGGAAAACCCAATTACTTAACTTGTTTAAACCCATGACCTTCTGAAACGTAAATATAAGGTGAGAAATCAATAATAATATTAGCATTAGTTTAACAATACTCGACTGGTGCAGAATATTTAAGTGAATAAATTATGTCTGAGAAAAGCAATTTGGATTATAGTGATTCTGTGGAGAGAGTAAGTTTTTCTTTATTTTTAGTATGCTTAGTGAATATAAGTGGAAGAGAGATAGTCATATTAAAATACATATTTATAAATTTCATAGCTATTGAATTATCAAGTAAATATCTAGTGGGGCTATATAATTTATAAACAAATATATATATGTATATATATATATATATATATATATATATATATATATATATATATATATATATATATATATATATATATATATATATATATATATATATATATATATATATATATATATATATATATATATATATATATATATATATATATATATATATATATATATATATACTTCTTACCATTTTCGTAATAAATTGTTCCAAGTATATATTAGAATGAACATCGAATCCCATTTCATGTCACACTTTTAAGCAACATTTCTTCAATAAAATTCCATTTTAACATGCTAACACTTTAACAAACTAAACGCTGGATCCCGAGGAATGTTAGCGACTTGCAACATCACGACGTAAGTAATACGTTTTGAAGACTATGGGCGTTCAAAGATTTACTTTCACTTGAGACCAATATAAGATGGCGTATTTAACATTATTGAAAAGAAATGATATTTTTTTAGGACGAGGGGAGGGAAGGATTGAAAAGAAATAGTCATGTATTTTTTTTTAGGAAAAGTAGTTATTCTATTCTATTGAGTTTAATATTAGAAATAGAATTATAGTCATTTGAGTTAAAACTTAAGGCATATCAATGAGCTTTTCTTGAAGTAGTATGAAAATACTAGTTCTCGTTATTTGAGATCAAATTTATACCACGTCAATGATTTTTCTTTCTGAAGAGCCCTGTTCATTCTGTTTGAAGACTTTTTTTATATTCCAATGTAAATTCATTAAAAACCACTGAGGTCAATAAAACATAGAAAATTAATCGTATATTATTAACAGAGAAGAAAAAGTGAGTGATTTTTGTACTAGGGGAGGGAAGGGGATTTCAGAAGATTTTCTGGTCTGAAATACCTTCAGAGTTTCTCTTTTTTTTAATTTCAATTAAATAACATGGAACCAAACTCTAAATTAGAACCAGGCGCCCCCATAAATGTACAGTAAATTAGGAAAAGTAGTTGACACTCAATAAATTCCACAAGACCCATAGAGGGGGGGGGCATACTATTGGAACTACTAGTCCCTAAAGACTATTACACGTACCTGAGTCTTGTACAACACTATAGTAGGGGGGAGGGGGGGGGTCTTTTTTTAACTTCATTTAAATAATATGGAGCCAAACTCTAAATTATAACCATGTAGATATAAAATGGACTTCTTTATTTCGAAGAGACAAGAAAAATATTTATTTTTTTAGCTTTGTGTCCTACTCTGCTATAATAACTAAACCTCAGGCCCACAGTAATGTAAAATAAATAAGGAAAAGTAGTGAGGGTCCACGAAGCCCATAGGGGGCTGTTTCTTTACTTATGCAAATATTTTCTTCAAGATTTCTTCGGCACTGAAGGTTTTTTTTAAGTAACTGGATATACCCTATTTTATGCATATATAATGTATTACCAGACATCCAAAATATATTTTGAGCAATTCTGCAAAACAAATCGTTGAGAAATACAGAAAAAAAACGAAAAACAGGGTGTCCCCAGATGGAATGGGAAGATTCATAAGGAAATATTTCAGAGAAAAGGGAACTTTATGGGAGGGGGTAAAAGGTGAGGCATTAAATAGTTTGGGATGGAGGAGAAGCGTACATGAATGAATCTTAAAACGAACAAAGCTTTAATTAAATATGTTAATCAAGATTGAAAAAATATTCACTATTTAGATTTTATTTATTATAAAAAGAATTTTACTTTGTCAATCTTATTTATATAGATATCCAAATAAAAGGTTCTACAAAAAATAGGAATCAATTCCACTTTCTAAGACCATAATGAGAGAAAGGTTGAGATGGCTAGGGTACGTTTTTCAGACGAAGAATGCATTCTGTCACCCTTCATATGTCTGTGTGAATATAAAACTGTCCTTCTTAAATCTTAAATTTAGCAAACTTCTCGAGTGTCTACTGGACAATACGGAAGTACCGTCTACGATACTAAAGGTTTTTTTTAAGTAACTGGATATACCTTATTTCATGCATAAATAATGTATTACCAGACATCCAAACTGTAATTTGAGCAATTCTGCAAAACAAATTGTTGAGAAATAACGGGAAAAACGAAAAACAGGTTGTCCCCAGATGGAATGTGAAGATTCATAAAAAAATATTTAAGAGAAAGGGGAACTTTATTGGAGGGGGTAAAGGGTGAGGCTTTAAATAGATTGGGGTGGAGGAGAAGCCTACATGAATTAATCTTAAAACGAACAAAGCTTTAATTAAATATGCCAACCAAGATTGAAAAAAAATTCACTATTTAGATTTTATTTATTATAAAAAAGAATTTTACTTCGTCAAGCTTATTTATATAAGTATCCAAATAGAAGGTTCTACATAAAATAGGATTCATTTCTACTTTCTAGGACCATAATGAAAGAAAGGTTGAGATGACTAGGGTACGTTCTTCAGATGAAGAATGTCAGATTACCAATGCATTCTGTCACCCGTCATTTGTCTTTGTTACTATGAAACTGGCTTTCTTAGATCTTAAATTTAGCAAACTTATCGAGTGTGTACTGGATAATACGGAAGTACCGTCTACGGAACTGAAGGTTTTTTTTTAAGTAACTGGATATACCCTATTTTATTCATAAATAATGTATTACCAGATATCCACAATGTATTTTGTTTAATTCTGCAAAACAAATTGTTGAGAAATACCGGGAAAAAACGAAAAACAGGTTGTCCCCAGATGGAATGGGAAGAGGAGAAGCGTACATGAATGAATCTTAAAACGACCAAAGCCTTAATTAAATATGCGAATCAAGATTGAAAAAAAAATTACTATTTAAATTTTATTTATAATAAAAAAAAAATTTACTTTGTCAAGCTTATATATATTTAGATATCCAAATAGAAGGTTTTACAAAAAATAGGATTCAATTCCACTTTCTAGGACCATAATGAGAGAAAGGTTGAGATGGCTAGGATACGTTCTGCAGACGAAGAATGTCAGATTACCAAATATTGTCCTTGTCGTCCAACTGTCTAGAGTCAAACGAAAAACAGATCGTCCCCGATTGGGATGGGAGGATATAAAATGTAAAATAAATACGGAAAAGTAGTGGAGGCCCACCAGATTCCACAAAATCCGTTTACTGAAAATGAATTACATTACAAATATTTTTCTTACATACTTATTAGAACATTGAAAATAAAATTGAAATTACAGTAAAATTAAATTTTGAAATTGTGTGCTTTTTCAGCAGCTCATATCAGTATATACCAAATATTTAGTTTAATCTTATTTTCTTCCCAAAACCATTCACGACAAATTTAGTTGTACTATAAACAAGAATTTAGGTAATGTCTCCTTCCATATTTGTAAAAATGTAAAGCCTACCCCGTCATTGGCGAACTACATTACAAATATTCTCTTTTCCAGTTATTCTTTTCCATGTATTGAAATGAAAATAAAAATTACACTATTCAAATTTTATTTATTATGAAAAAAAAGGAATTTTAATTTTTCAATTTAATCCATTTAAATAGAACCAAACCTTTAACATATTAAATGTGTTCAATAGCTTGTAGCAATTAGATGTTTTTCCTTGTTCTGTAAAATATTACCTTCAGATCCCTACTGATAGACTGATTTTAGCCTATTTTGGCACTACAACCTTGAGTGGTTTTAACAGATAACAATCTGAAAAAGATCCATGAAATACGATTCCACCTATGTTTTTAGTCTGTTAGGAAAAAATAGGTTGTGTCTATAACCAATCTGAAGTTTCTTTTCAATATTTCTAATTATCTTATACGTTTTCAGATTCAACCTTCTTCGAAGAAAATAAATTTACAGGACTATGACAACCTACTGGAAGACCTGAGAGCAGCTAGATAAAATCTTAATACGAACTTTATACTCAACTGTCGAGAATTAATTAAATTAAAAGAGTAGTTTGATAAAATTAAACAAGTTTCAGAGATAACCAGAAGAAAAAATCTGGAAGAAACCCAAGTTTCTTTAATCAGAGTTGAAAAGTTACTTGCAACTACTCTGTCTGAAATTTCACTATTGAAAAAAAGAAATTACTAAGTTAAAAATTGAAAACAGTACATTTGTAAGTGAAAATGAAAGACTTGACTCAAGAAAAATTTATTGGAAATCTCACTTAGCACAAGCCTTATTATATATATCTTGCCTTTTAAGCTCAAAAAAGTCTTTAAAAGAGAAAATTGCTAAGTTGAATATGGAATAAAATCAAATTTTAAAAGAGAAAGAAGAATCTGCTGTAAAAGACGAAGAAGAAATTTCCTGCCTCAGGTCTTTTGTAGCATATCTCCAAATAAAAACCAGGATATTAGAAACAGGTTCAGAACGTCTTGAACAAGAAGTCAGAGAGAATTGAAATACAGAGAAAAAAAAATTATTTCATGAAATGGATTTTTGTTATCGCGACTTGTTTTAACGCTATTAACTAATTTTGGTTTTTATTTATTTAATATTTTAAATCCCTTCGTTATTTATGAATAAAAATTCAATGCAATGGATGATTAATAACAAAATAGACATTAATGGAAAGGTATCCATTAGAAACTCCAGAAAGAATATAACTAGTTTAGATTCTAGTCGATGGATGGAATATTAGTGATGTGGAAATATTCCACATCACTGAAAAAAAAGGGTTTTCCCCCCCCCCATTCTTAATTTTTCCACAAAAGAGGGAAAATCTCAACTTCTATTCTGAATTGTTGCGTAGGCTATATTTTATCTGCACGTCGAAACTGTTACCTGTGTAAAAACAATATAATAATAGACAATTAAATTGCAGAAAATATAAAAATGTTCTAATCTTTCAATGGCATATTCTTTTTGATCTTAACAGCAAATATGTCTTTTATTTTTATTACACTACTGCTGCCATCTATTCTATTATAGTTATAGATGGCTACATAACTGACTATTCTGCTTTCTATTCTGATTCATTTATAGATGGCAGCACAGATGATTTTTGGGTTCAGTAAGTGCGCGCGCGCTCTTACTGAACCCAAACGAACCTAACTTAACATCCGTTATCATAGTGTCACCTAGTTAAAAAAATCATCTGTGCTGCCATCTATAAATGAATCAGAATAGATGGCAGAATAGTCAGTTATGTAGCCATCTATAACTATAATAGAATAGTTGGCAGCAGTAGTGTAATAAAAATAAAAGACGTATTTGCTGCTATATATATATATATATATATATATATATATATATATATATATATATATATATATATGCATATGTAACTAGCAGTCCAGTTTGGAGAAATTGCTTGTTCAATATTTTATTGGTCCTTCAAGTGCCTTAAAGAATCATCATTGGCAAGTCTGTTTAGAGTTCATCAAGTCTCAAGACTGTCCTTGGGGTAAATTATTGTGCAACTAACGTTCAAGATTAGACTAATCGTTTACGTAAGAGTTTTTTGCTACTTCAAGTGCTTTAGGGATTGATCTTGGTTAGTGAAGGGGGTAGTCACTCTTTGAAAAGGTGTTTTTTTTCGATTCATTAACTTTAAACTAACTATTGTGCTGCTTTTTACAAAGAAACTAACACTGAAAAATTCTTTTCATGTTTAACTACAACCACACAAAAAATCAAAGTTTGCATCCTTTTCATTTCTTATCATCCTTATCATTTTCATTTCTTATTCCAAAAATATAAAAAATAGTTAAATAAAATTCAAATTGAGAGGATGTTCTAGAGAGTATTTGTTACAGGGTCAGTATAAACATTACTACTACTACTAACAACTCATCGCAGCACCAAGCCGCCTGGGGCCAAAGCAGCTACGCACGCTCCTCCTCCACCCCAATATATTCAAAGCTTCCCTTTTTACACCCGCCCACGAAGTTCCCATTTCCTTTAAATCTTTCTTTATGACGTCCTCCCACCCAAGACGGGGACGACCTGCTTTCCGCTTAGCCCTAGACGGTTGGCCTAAAAGAACAATCTTCGGCAATCTGTCATCCTTCATCCGCACAACGTGCCCTAACCACCTCAACTTTTTTTTTCATTATAGACCTAGAAAGCGGTATTGAACCACATTTTTCGTATAGCCTATTGTTTGAAATACGGTCAGTCAGCCGGGTACCCAGAACAATCCTTAAGCAATTTCTCTGGAAATCACCAAGCCAATTTTTATCCGCTTTTCGGGGCGCCCATGCTTCAGAGCCATATTTGACCACTATCATCACTGTAGCTTCTAATATTCTAGTCTTGGTTTGCAGATTTATCTTCCTATTCTTCCAGACTTTTTTTAACTGTGAAAAAAAACACCCTGAGCCTTGGCTATTCTATTTTTAAAATCTTCACTTCTCCAACCATATTTACTAATAATACTACCAAGGTAAGTGAAGCTGCCCACCTGATCAATCTTTTCATTACCCAAAGTCACCTTTTCATCTTCACATATTCCTAGCCTTAGTGACTTAGTCTTCCTAACATTAATTTTCAAACCAATACTAGCACCCTGAACTCGCAAAACCTCTAAAACTTCATTCATTTTGCTCAAACTATCATCCAGGATGCTTAAATCATCAGCATAATCCAAGTCCAGGAGACTTTTTCCTCCCCATTTGATTCCGTGGTCTCCCATTTCCTTTTCTGTGCTCCTTAAAACAAAATCGATCTAAATAATCCATCAAAAGGGGGATAGAACACAACTCTGCTTAACTCCTGATTTAATATACAAACCAGCTGCTAACCTTATTTCCTACCTTAGCCGCAGCAGCGTTTTTTCTCGTACATAGCACTAATCACTTTAATGTATTTATCTGGTATACCATACAAGGACAAAACCTTTACTAAAGCTCCTCTATCAACAGAATCGAACGCTTGCTCATAATCTATAAAACTGAGGACCAAAGGTGTATGAAAACTTAGGCACTTCTCAATTTTTAACCTAAGAGTGAAAGTTTGATCAACCCATCCTCTACCTTTTCTAAAACCGCACTGCTCTTCTCTTAAAACTTTTTCTACGGCATCTCTTAGTCTGAAAAGTATCATATTACTAAGCGATTTGCTACCTACAGAGACCAGACTAATGCCTCGATAATTACCACACTCACTTTTATTATAAAGTGACTTAATTAAAGTTTTCCTGAAATCGTTAGGTGCTGTCCCTTTTTCAAAAGTCATATTCATAATCTCCAGTAACTGATTTTTGACTTTAGAGCTACCATATTTAAGGAACTCAATTACTACCCTATCAGCACCTGGAACCTTATTATTTTTTAGTTCCTTTAGTACTATTGCTCATTCTTCCTCACAAAGCAAATCTTCCTTCACATCCAAGGTATCACAAACTTTTTCATTTCCTCTATATCTTTTCCTGCAGCTCTATCTCGGTTAAGCAAGTTCTCAAAATGTTCGGCCCATCTCGCTTTAGCTTTTTCCTTATTGCTAATTGCCCCCCCCCAGTCCTATCTTTAACTGGGACAAGTCCGGATTGACTACTACTTCTCAATTTGTTAACGTGCCAGTACAGTATTTTACTATTATGCCATCTAGCTGCATCTTCTAAATCCTCGGCAATTTTATCCATGGCCTCCACTTCACACCTCCTTAGTTCATATTTCAATGCTTTCTCCACTTTCTTTACATTTATTTTGTTTTCATGCGATCTATCACTCAGATAATTCTTGTACAAGTCCTTTCTCCTTTCCATTAAACATAAAGCTTTTTCACTAATATTCTTAGCTGCAGTTCTAGCTTTCTTCCCTAATACACCTTCAGCAACTTTAAAAATTATTTTTCTAAAATTATTCCAACCATCTTCCACATTATCAAATTTGAAACTCTCAAGTTTAGTATTCAACTGTTCCTGGAAAGTTTCTCTCAAATTCTCATCCTGGAGTCTACTAACATCATAACTTACCGGGAGGTAATTACCCTTCCGATATTTCAGCTTTAAATTAACCCTAGACACTACTAGATGGTGATCTTTACTTTTAACATCAATAACAGCACTCCTATACACCCTAGTATCTTGTATTGATCCTGCCAGTCTTCGGTTTACTATAACATAATCAATAAGGTTTGCATTGATTACAAAAATATATTGTAAATTGAATTTTTATTCATAAATCACGAAGAGACTTAAAATATTAAATAAATAAAAACCAAAATTAGTTAATTGCGTTAAAACAAGTCGCGATAACAAAAATCCATTGCATGAAAGAATTCTTTTTCTCTGTCCTTCAAATGAATAATCATACTTTCTAAAGCGTTCATCAAACTGGTTTTCTCTCTGACTTCTTGTTCAAGACGTTCTGAACCTGTTTCTAATGTCCTGGTTTTTATTTGGAGATAATCTACAAAAGACTTGAGGCAGGAAATTTCTTCTTCATCTTTTACAGCAGATTCTTCTTTCTCTTTTAAAATTTGATTGTATTCCATATTCAACTTAGTAATTTTCTCTTTTAAAGACTTTTTTGAGTTGAAAAGGCAAGATATATATAATAAGGCTTGTGCTAAGTGAGATTTCCAATAAATTTTTCTTGAGTCAAGTCTTTCATTTTCACTTACAAATAAACTGTTTTCAATTTTTAACTTAGTAATTTCTTTTTTCAATAAAGAATTTTCAGATATAGTAGTTGCAAGTAGCTTTTCAAATCTGATTAAAGAAATTTGAGTTTCTTCAGGAGTTTTTCTTTTGGGTATTTCTAGAATTTGTTGAAAGTGATCAAGTTCCTCTTTTAATTTAATTACTTCACGACATTTGAGTTGAAAGTTCGTTTTAGGATTTTCTCTGGCTGCCTTTAGGTCTTCCAGTAGGTTATCCTTGTCTTGTAAATTTATTTTCTTTGAAGAAGTTTGACTCTGAAAAAGTAGAAGAGAGTTAGAAATATTGAAAAGAAACTTCAGATTGGTTATAGACACAACCTATTTTTTTCCAACAGACTAAAAACATAGGTGGAATCGTATTTCATGGATCTTTTTCAGATTGTTATCTGCTAAAATCACTCAAGGCTGTAGTGCCAAAATAGGCTAAAATCAGTATATCAGTAGTTATCTGAAGATAATATTTTATATAAAAAGTAAAAATATGTTAATGCTACAAGATATTTAACTCATTTAATATGTTAAAGGTGTGGTTTAATCTAAGTGTATTAAATTGAAAAATTAAATTCCTTTTTTTTCATAATAAATAAAATTTGAATATTTTAATTTTTATTTTCATGTAAATACAGGGAAAAGAATAACTGTAAAAGAGAATATTTTTAATGTAGTTCGCCAATGAGTTGGTAGGCTTTACATTTTTACAATTATGGAAGGAGACATTACCTAAATTCTTGTTTATAGTACAACTAAATTTGTCGTGAATGGTTTTGGGAAGAAAATAAGATTAAACTAAATATTAGGGATATAATGATATGAGCTGCTGAAAAAGCATATCATTTCAAAATTAAATTTTACATTAATTTAATTTTTTATCTTCAATGTTCTAATAAGTATGTAAAAAAAATATTTGTAATGTAATTCATTTTCAGTAAACGGGTCTTGTGGAATCTAGTGGGCCTCTACTACTTTTCCTTATTTATTTTATATTTTTCATCCTCCCATCCCAATCGGGGACGATCTGTTTTTCGTTTGACTCTAGACAGTTGGACGACAAGGACAATATTTGGTAATCTGACATTCTTCGTCTGCAGAACGTATCCTAGCCATCTCAACCTTTCTCTCATTATGGTCCTAGAAAGTGGAATTGAATCCTATTTTTTGTAAAACCTTCTATTTGGATGTCCAAATAAATAAGCTTGACAAAGTAAAAATTTTTTTTACTATAAATAAAATTTAAAGTAATTTTTTTTTTCAATCTTGATTCGCATATTTAATTAAAGCTTTGTTCGTTTTAAGATTCATTCATGTACGCTTCTCCTCCATCCCAACGTATTTAAAGCCTCACCCTTTACCCCCTCCCATAAAGTTCCCCTTTCTTTCAAATATTTCCTTATGAATCTTCCCATTCCATCTTGGTACAACCTGTTTTTCGTTTTTTCTCGGTATTTCTCAACAATTTGTTTTGCAGAATTGCTTAAAATACATTTTGGATGTCTGGTGATACATTATTTATGCATAAAATAGGGTATATCCTGTTACTTAAAAAAAACCTTCAGTGCCGTAGACGGTACTTCCGTATTATCCAGTACATACTCGAGAAGTTTGCTAAATTTAAGATCTAAGAAATCCAGATTCATAGTCACAAAGACTAATGACGGGTGACAGAATGCATTGGTAATCTGACATTCTTCGTCTGAAGAACGTACCCTAGCCATCTCAGCCTTTCTCTCATTATGGTCTTATAAAGTGGAATTGAATCCTATTTTTTGTAAAACCTTCTATTTGGATATCTAAATAAATAAGATTGACAAAGTAAAATTCTTTTTTATAATAAATAATATTTAAATAGTGAAATTTTTTTCAATCTTGATTCACATATTTAATTAAAGCTTTGTTAGTTTTAAGATTCATTCATGTAAGCTTCTCCACCATCCCAATATATTTAATGCCTCACCCTTTACCCCCTCCAATAAAGTTCCCCCTTCTCTTAAATATTTCCTTATGAATCTTACCATTCCATCTGGGGACAACCTGTTTTTCGTTTTTTCCCTTTATTTCTCAACAATTTGTTTTGCAGAATTGCTCAAAACACATTTTAGATGTCTGGTAATACATTATTTATGCATAAAATAGGGTATATCAAGTTACTAAAAAAAAAACCTTCAGTGCCGTAGACAGTACTTCCATATTGTCCAGTACACACTCGAGAAGTTTGCTAAATTTAAGATCTAAGAAGGCCAGTTTTATAGTCACACAGACAAATGACGGGTGACAGAATGCATTCTTCGTCTGAAGAACGTATCCTAGGCATCTCAACCTTTCTCTCGTTATAGTCCTAGAAAGTGGAAATGAATCCTATTTTTTGTAGAACCATTTATTTGGATATCTATATAAATACGATTGACAAAGTAAAATTCTTTTTTATAATAAATAAAATCTAAATAGTGAAATTGTTTTTCAATCTTGGTTGACATATTTAATTAAAGCTTTGTTCATTTTAAGATTCATTCATGTAAGCTTCTCCTCAATCCCAATCTATTTAAAGCCTCACCCTTTACCCCCTCCCATAAACTTCCCCTTTCTCTTAAATATTTCCTTATGAATCTTCCCATTCCATCTGGGGACAACCTGTTTTTCGTTTTTTCGGTTATTTCTCAACAATTTGTTTTGCAGAATTGCTCAAAATACATTGTGGATGTCTGGTAATACATTATATATGCATAAAATAGGGTATATCCAGTTACTTAAAAAAAAGCCTTCAGTGCCAAAGAAAGCTTGAAGAAAATATTTGCATAAGTAAAGAAAGAGCCCCCTATGGGTCCCGTGGACTCTCACTACTTTTCTTTATTTATTTTACATTTTTGTGGGCCTGAGGCTGAGTTATTATAGCAGAGTAGGACACAAAGCTAAAAAAAATATTTTTCAGGTCTCTTCGAAATAAAGAAGTTCATTTTAAATCTACATGGTTATAATTTTGAGTTTGGCTCCATGTTATTTAAATGAAGTTAAAAAAAGACCCCCCCCCTCCCTCCCAATAGTATGTCCCCCCCCCCCCTATGGGTCTTGTGGAATCTAGTGAGTCTCCACTAATTTTCCTCATTTATTTTACATTTTTTTTTGGGGGGGGGGGCGCCTGGTTCTAATTTAGAGTTTGGTTCCATTTTATTTAAATGAAATTAAAAAAAGAGAAACCTTGAAGGTGTTTTAGACTGGAAAATCTTCTGAATTCCCCTTCCCTCCCCTAGTACAAAATTCACTCAATTTTTCTTCTCTGTTAATAATATACGATTAATTTTCTATGTTTTATTGACCTCGGTTGTTCTTAATGAATTTAAATTGGTGTATATAAAAAAGTCTTCAATTAGAACGAACAGGGCTCTTCAGAAAGAAAAATCATTGACGTGGTATAAATTTGATCTCAAATAACGAGATCTAGTATTTTCATACTACTTCAAAAAAAGCTCATTGATATGCCTTAAGTTTTAACTCAAATGACTATAATTCCATTTCTAATATTAAACTCAATAAAATAAAATAACTACATTTCTTAAAAAAAAAATACTTGACTACTTCTTTTCAATCCTTCCCTCCTCTCGTCCTAAAAAAAATATCTTTTCTTTTCAATAGTGTTAAATACGCCATCTTATATTGGTCTCAAGTGAAAGTAAATCTTTGAACGTCCCTTAGTCTTCAAAACGTATTACTTACGTCTTGATGCTGCAAGTCGCTAACATTCCTCGGGATCCAGCGTTTAGTTTGTTAAAGTGTTAGCATGTTAAAATGGAATTTTATTGAAGAAATGTTGCTTAAAGGTGTGACATGAAATGGGATTTGATGTTCATTCTAATATATACTTGGAACAATTTATTACGAAAATGGTAAGAAGTACACATATATATATATATATATATATATATATATATATATATATATATATATATATATATATATATATATATATATATATATATATATATATATAATTTGTTTATAAATTATATAGCCCCACTAGATATTTACTTGATAATTCAATAGCTATGAAATTTATAAATATGTATATTAATATAACTATCTCTCTTCCACTTATATTCACTAAGCATACTAAAAATAAAGAAAAACTTACTCTCTCCATAGAATCACTATAATCCAAATTTCTTTTCTCAGACATAATTTAATCACTTAAATATTCTGCACCAGTGGAGTATTGTCAAACTAATGCTAATATTATCATTGATTTCTCACCTTATATGTACGTTTCAGAAGGTCATGGGTTTAAACAAGTTAAGTAATTGGGTTTTCCCCATGTTACATAGTACTTCAGTGGTGACCCCATATTGAAGGTATATTTTTCCCCAAGGTCTTCCCTTGTTGAGAAACTAATTAGGTTTTCCCAAAATTGTTCACAAACATGTTATGTAACTAGGGGTTTTCCCAAGGTCTCAGTTGACAAAAACATTTCTGGGTTTTCCCCCTAACCTTGACCTCAGGGCTCAGGGACTTCGGACTCCCTAGCAAACGTGTATAGCAGCACGCAATATGGAAAGGCACATACTACTCATAACTTTAATGAATCAAATAATATTAACATTTTGATTACTAAATATCAGTATATGTATATTAAACTGACAATTCCCATTCATTTGTATTTTTTTAGTAAAGTGCAAATTATATTTTGGCCTTGGGAAGGCATTGGGGCTTTGAGCCCTACTCATGTTAATTTCTGCTCGTTTTGAGTTTGACTCGGTTATTTATTGTAATTTCGGTTCTTTTTGGGTTTCATTTATTTACCGATGCTCATTTGTCATGGTTTCAAGCCTGGTGGATTATTTGATTTTATTTTTGCTCTTTTTTGGTTTAATGGAATTCTTTACTTTTCTTTGAAAAACTTATTTTGTGAAAAAAGTTATTTTAATTAATTTTTGTTTGTTTTATATTGACATAGTCTTTTCATAGAAAAAGAAAATAATACTTTAAATCTTTTCTTTTTTAAGACTTTTTAGTTTGTCCTGCTAATTGTATGCTGGAAAAAAATTTTCAGCAATTTTTAACAACATACACCCTTTTAAAAATCTGGACACAAATAGTAGTGTTTCATTTAATTTCATACCTCCTCTAGTTAACCTGAAATAGAAAACTTGATACCATTCGCAAAAAAATCTCTTTACTTTCTTTGATAGCTTGGATACATTTACGCTATTTTGATTTGGTTAAATTTTAAGAAATGAAGTAGCCCCGAAAGTTTGAAGACAATGTCCTCAGTCGTTCTTGGGATACTGTTGAGATGCCTTATTGGGAATTAGCACAGTGCATTTTGATTTAATCTTAATGCAACATTTAGTTTTATACATAATGAGAAAATGGGAGGGTGGGCGTGGGAGGGGGACTTGTTGCCCTCCAATCACTTTCGACTATTAAAAATGGCATTAGTCCTTTCTATTTTCAATAGAATGAGCCATTTTTGAAGTTTCTACGGCAACTCCTTTGATACGGAGTGCCCTGGTCTAAGAAAAAAAAATAATAATAAATTGTGCCCAGATCTATCTTTACTGTAAAAATACCAAGCCTTCCAATCACTTTCGACAATTAAAAGGGGCGCTAGCCCTTTGAATTTACAATCAAATGAGCTCTTTTTGAGTTTCTACGACACCGCTTTCTATAAACACCTCATATGCCCCCAGTGCATAACTTATAACCCCTGTCCTGAGGGCTGTGAGGTGGTTGTCATCCTCAAAGACTTAATTTCCAGAACTTTCAACTACGTTAAACAAAACTCTTATCTCAAAATGTTGATTGGATGTGTTTGGGGAGATGGTGGGTGTGAGAGGGGGGTTAGTTGCCTTTCAATTACTTTCGACTGTTAAAAAGGCACTAGCCCTTTCAATTTCCAGTCAAATGAGCCTTGAACAAAATGGCAATCTAAAAATTTTGATTGGATGTGTTTGGGGAAAAGGAGGGTGTGAGAAGGGGATTAGTTGTCCTCCAATCACTTTCGACTATTAAAAAGGGCACTAGCCCTTTGAATTTCCAATTGAATGAGCCTTTTTGGAATCTACGACAACGCCTTCTATAAAAAAATTATATCCCCCAAGGGCAAAACTTACAACCCTCTCCCTGAGGGCTGTGGGGGAGTATCCTCCTCAACCACATAATTTCTATCTGGAAATCAACTACGCTGAACAAAATGAATATCTCAAAATTTTTATTGGGTGTGTTTCGGGAAATGGTGGGCTTGGAAGGGGTGTTAGTTGCCTTCCAATCACTTTCGACTATTAAAAAGGGCACAATCCATTCAAATTTCCAATTGAATGAGCTCTTTTCGAAGTTTCTACGACAAATTCTTCGATACAAAGTACCCTGGTGTAAAGGAAAAAATAATATATAATTCATTGTGCCAACATTGTTCTTATATACCCCCAGGGCATAGCTTAAGACCTTTGCCCTGAGGGCTGTTGGGGAGTGTCCTCCTCAAAAACATAATTTCTATCTAGAAATCAACTACGCTGAACAAAATGGCTATCTCAAAATTTTGATTGGATGTGTCTGGGGAAATAGTGGGCGTGGAAGAGGTGTTAGTTGCCTTCCAATCACGTTAGAATATTAAAAAGGGCACAAGCCATTCTAATTTTCAATCGAGTGAGCCCTATTCGAAGTTTCTACGACAGCTCCTTCGATATGAAGTGCCCCGGTATGGAAACCAAAAAAAAAAGAAATCAATAAAAACATTCTGCCAACATCGTTCTTTACTTAGGAAGCGCTATTGCGCTGCCTATGATAAATGATTGCCTCGGTGATGCTTAAATTCAAAATTTCAACTTCTTTTCTAATTCCTACTAACTTGGTAAAATTTGCATCTGGAAGGTTCAAAGCGCAGCTTGCGAGCCCCATGAGACACTAATTCAAAAACAATCAGAAATTAAATTTTAAAAAAACAAGTTTTTAAACTGAAAGTAAGGAGCAAAATAAAAACTTAAAATGAACAGAAATTATTCGTTACATGAAAGGGGCTGTCCCCTCCTCAGCGCCCCACTCTTTACGCTAAAGCTTAACTCTTTCTCACAACTCTACTTTTTATAACAATAAAAAACTTTACCGTAAAGAGCGGGGTGTTGAAGGAGGGGAAAGCCCCTTTCATATACGGAAGAATGTTTGTTCGTTTTAAGTTTTAATGTCGCTCCTTACTTTCAGTTAAATAAAACTTGTCGTTTTTTATTTAATTCTGGAAAGAGAGAATTGGTTTAGATCGATCTGTCCAAATTAAAATTGAGGTTTAGACCTTTACAGCTAGACTTTTTTAATTGAGGTTTAGACCTTTAAATTTGAGGTAATTTCAAGAGAATGAGGAAAAATTCAAATTTATTCTTTATCTGAATTTTAACATAGAACACAGAAAGCCCAGCTAAAGAAAACATTGTTTTTAAGTTCATTCCTGAGAACAAGCTTGCACACAAAAACTTGCTAATTTTATTTCGCACCTAACATTGTTCTGTTATTCTGAGACATAAAACAGATTGATAAATAAGGCATACAAGCAAGAGTTCATTTGTGTGGGGAGGGTGATTCATCAAAATAACCCAAATCTGTTAATCACATACAGATAATAAAAGAAATCATAAGAATCTTGACACATCAACAATTTTGTTTATGTCCCTTTGAACTATTTTTTCGGTGTTTTAACAGCATCGGGAGAGGACGGCAGGTATATTTCATTGGTTTTGATATGTGAAATGAAGTGTTTGGAAGTTGTGTCAATTGTTATATTCTCCTCCAGTTATATGTAAATTAATGAGCTATTATCTATTTTCACTTTATTGCTCGTTAATAACTGATTGAAGATGGCATTACAAAAAAGCGTAGTGGTGTAACTAAAAACAAATGTTTAAAGACCTGGTTCCTGGAATTCCTTCTGATTTTTCTATTAGGATCCCAGACTCAGGCGGGAGTAATGTGGAGCCTGAAAGGGTGGGAGAAAGTAAGGTTTGATGAAACAAAATGTCTTAAGTCAAAGTAGCTTTCAAATTGCGAAGGGAATACGACTGCATATAGTCTCAACATTAAGGTCATTTTATTAGTATTCAAGATTATAGTTGGTTTCGAAATTTCATTAGAAACTAAGTCAACTTCTACAAAAATTAATCAACAAAAGCCTGCTTTTTTTTCCAAGTCATTTCGGGCTCGTGTAGATCTGTTCTGTGAATTTTGAGAATGTTCTTATTTATTCACAAATTGCTGCAAAACAAAACGTAAAATAAAAACGGTTCTGCCAAAACTTCTTCCGGATTTCGAAACCAATCTACCAGAAAATTGCCAAGATTTTATGGACTTATTCGAAAAAATGGAAACACTGGTTACATACACAGTTGTGCATTGGTAAAATGAGCACAGAAAATTGGTAAATACAAAAAAATTGTTCATATCTCTCATCATTACTCAGATACAAGAGGCATATTCACGTTATGTAATTTTCTTTTTATGTCTACACAGAACAGTTATAAAATGCTATGATTATATGACTTTTGAAAATTACGGAAAATGCACTTTTATTATGACAGCACAGCTGATGGGATATATGAGGGCAAATATATTTTCTTTGATCAAGGCCCTTTTACCTTCGTATCAGAAATCTTCTACCTTTAAATTATTCAATGAACTTAATGGCGTTTTCTTGGAATTAGATTAGAGCTGTAGTCATTTTGAGATATTCTTCCTTGTGGGCCAATTAAGTATTAATAACAGTATTATGAAATATAGACTTGTTTACTTATTGTCTTTGATTTATAGATAGGGAAAGCAGAGGAAATTTATAAAAACTTCCTATTGCTTCAGGAAATTTAAAAGGGCTATGAAACTGCGGGCTTTCCCGTAAGAAATGAGCCTTGCATAGATCATTGTACATATTTTTCCTACGAAGTCCAATAATACTGTTTTTAGGCAAAAATTAACAAAGGAAAACAGTGGTTTGAAGTCCCTACACTGGAAAGGGTTTGAGCACACATCCCCTTAGCAAGGTTTTAAAAATGTCGTAGTGGAAATAAACAAAATAATTTTGGTCAAAAGTGTCGAGATTCTGTCTAGGGAAGGTTCTAAGATAATCAATTTAGGAACATTTAGGCAGTTAATAAGAAATAAACGATTATTCGAGTCAACTATTTTTACGCTTCAATTATTCTGATTCGATTCATCTGAGGTGGGCACGTACCCATGTTTTTTGTTGAAGGAGGGAGGGGGACAATAAGTAAAACAAACAATTTTATTTGAAATTGCCATAAATTGAGCCCAGAATTTTGGAAAAATTTTATGCTTTCAAGAGGGAGGGTAGATTTCAAGGCCAAACCCCTACGGAACTCCCTGATTTAAGGTGCTACAATCGGAGATACCGTAGATTATTTAGTTGAAATATAGCCATTAAGAGGAAGATCGGTCAATCTTTTGCAGTTCTTAGGCGGCTGCTGATAAAAAAGACATTTTTAGGCCTAAATTTTATGATATTTATTGAGAGGTCGTTACACTCTATACTGAAGTCACCATTTACCCCCTTACTCCCTCAAACTCCTTTATTCAGAAGGGAATGTTAAAACTAAGTCCGAAACATTGGAACTACTCCGCTTTTGTTTTTAAAATATTTCAAATGCAAGGCAGAAAAATTACATTCCTATGCTTACCTTTCCAAGAGAAAGCTGGAGAAAAACAAGATTTTTCCAAATGAGCACCGTTGAAAAATTTCAGAGTTAAAGCCGTGAAACTTCATCATTGTTATTTCAGCCCCTAAATCCATGAAATAGTTCGAGGTAAATAAATACTTTAAGTGTACTTTCAGCTGATATTATCAGCCTCGAAGGAGTGTTTTTCAAAAATTAAGCAGCAGGGGAAGAGAATACAGTTTCAGCATGAAATGAAAAGTAAACATACTAATTAGTAGGAACCCTTCTCTAATTTCTGAAGGGACTCTATCTATGGGCATAGAAGATATTTAATGTCCTTGGTAAAAGCCTGGAAGAGATTTAATGCCCTTGGAAAAACTTGGGAAGAGATTTAAAGTCCTTGGTAAAAACTTGGGAAGAGATGACCTACTTAGAGAGAGGACTAGTTTATGGATTTTATTGTTCTTTGTATTGGTGTTATATTTGATGTTTTATTGTATGGAAGTCTGATTGTTATTGCAGGGATGGTTTTAATATATGGTTAATATGTGTGTTACTTTATGGTTGATGTTTTATTTAATGTTTTTTTCTATGGATGTTTTATGTTTATGGATGTAAGGATTTTTATTGTTCGCCATACAAGCGGGCTATAATTCCATGTTTTATTTAATGTTTTTTTTTGTATGGATGTTTTATGTGTATGGATGTAAGTATTTTTATTGTTCACCATACAAGAGGGCTATCATTCCTGGTAGACATTTTTTTGTATGACTGGTGTTTTATTTAATGTTTTTTTGTATGGATGTCTTATGTTTATTAATGTAAGGATTTTTGTTGTTCACCATACAAGTGGGCTATCATTCCATGTTTTATGTAATGTTTTTTTTGTATGGAGGTTTTTTGTATACTTATGTAATTATTTTTATGGTTTATAAAACGAGCGGGCTATCATTCCATGTTTTATTTGATGTTTTTTTGTATGGATGCTTATGTTTATAAATGTAAGGATTTTTATTGTTCGCCATACAAGCGGGCTATCATTCCATGTTTTATTTGATGTTTTTTTTTGTATGGATATTTCATGTTTATGGATGTAAGGATTTTTGTTGTTCACCATATAAGCAGGATATCATTTCATGTTTATTTGATTTTTTTTTTGTATGGATGTTTTCTGTTTATGGATGTAAGGATTTTTATTGTTCACCATAAAATCGGGCTGTCAGTCCATGTTTTATATGATGTTTTTTTGTATGCATGCTTATGTTTATGAATGTAAGGATTTTTATTGTTCAACATACGAGTGGGCTGTCAGTCCATCTTTTACTTGATGTTTTTTTTTGTATGGATATTTTATGTTTATGGATGTAAGGATTTTTATTGTTCACCATACAAGCGGGCTATAATTCCATGTTTTATTTGATCTTTTTTTTTGTATGGATGTTTTATATTTATGGCTGTAAGGATTTTTATTGTTCACCATACATGTGGGCTATCATTCCATTTTGTATTTTATGTTTTTTTTGTATGAATTTTTTATGTTTATGGATGTAATGATTTTTATTGTTCACCATACAAGCGGGCTATCATTTCATGTTTTATTTGATGTTTTTTTGTTATGGATGTTTTATGTTTATGGATGTAAGGATAATTATTGTTCACCATACAAGCGGGCTGTCATTTCATGTTTTATTTGATGTTTCTTTGTATGGATGCTTATGTTTATGGATGTAAGGATTTTTATTGTTCACCATACGAGCGGGCTATCATTCCATGTTTTATTTGATGTTTTTTTTGTATGGATATTTTATGTTTATGGATGTAAGGATTTTTATTGTTCACCATACAATCGGGCTATCATTCCATGTTGTATTTGATGTTTTTTGTATGGATGTTTTATGTTTATGAATGTGAGGATTTTTATTGTTCATCGTACAAGCGGGCTATCATTCCATGTTTTATTTAATGATGTTTTTTTTGTATGAATGTTTTATGTTTATGGATGTTAGGATTTTTTTTTGTTCACAATATATTTGGGCTATCATTTCATGTTTTGTTTAATGATGTTTTTTTGTATGGATGTCTTATGTTTATTGATGTTAGAATTTTAATTGTTAAACATAGAATCGGGCTATCATTCCGTGTTTTGTTTAATGTTGTTTTCTGTATGGCTGTTTTATGTTTATTGATATAATGATTTTTATTGTTCACCATACAAGCGGGCTATCATTCCATGTTTTATTTGATTTTTTTTGTATGGATGTTTTATGTTTATGGATGTAAGAATCTTTATTGTTCACCATACAAGCGGGCATGGCCCCCCTCCCCCAAATTTTTGGCCCCCTCCCTTTTTTTAATACTTTTTGCGCGCTTGAAGGGCCACCTCCCCCAAAATTTTTGGCCCCCCCCCCCACAACTTTTTGCCCCCCGCCCCCCCCCCCACTTTTTTAATATTTTTTTGGCGCACTTGAGACACAGAAGGGCTCCCCTTCCCCAACTTTTTTGCCCACCACCATTTTTCTACACTTTGTTTTTGCGCTTTAGACACAGAAGGGCCCCCCCCCTCCCCAAACTTTTTGCCCCCCCCCCCCCCAATATATCATTTCAGATCTAGTTCTCTTCTTAGTATTCCTCCTAAACTTATTTTATAAGTTGAAATACTATCTTTTTTCACTCCTAACACCATGCAATACTTTTCAAAAGGCTTTATTATATTATTTCAGAACAAGGTCTTTTCTTAATATCCCTCCTGAACCCATTTTACAAGTTGAAGTACTCATCCTTTTCAACCCCAACATTACTTTATGACTTTTTTGCATACCCAAACACCAAGTAATACTTTTTAAAAGGCTTTATTATATTATTTAAGAACAAGGTCTTTTCGTAATATCCCTCCTAAACCCATTTTACAAGTTGAAGTACTCATCTTTTCACTCCCAACATTACTTTACGACTTTTTGCATGCCCCAACACAAAGCAATAGTTTTCAAAAGGCTTCATTATATCTTTTCAGACCAAGGTCTTTTCGTATTATCCCTCCTAAACCCATTTTACCAGGTGAAGTACTCATCATTTTCACCCACAACTTTACTTTACGACTTTTTGCATGCCCCAAATTCAAGCAATGCTTTTCAAAAGGCTTTATTATATTATTTCAGCACAAGGCATTTTCTTAATATTCCTCATAAACCCAGTTTACAAGTTGAAGTACTCATTTTTTCACTCACAGCATTACTTTACGACTTTTTTGCATATCACAACATCAAGCAAGGTTCCACTTCAGTTCAGATTTCTCCCCAAAGACATAAATTTAAAGTTCTCCTACAAATTTTTTATAGAAGATATAAAAAGTTATACATTGCTAGTGAATATTTCACCATGACGATAAGGAGCTCCACTTGAGTTCTGATTTTCCCAAAGACATAAAAAAACTTAAAGCTCTGTTCTAAATTTTAGCGTAGATGATAGGAAAAGTTATACTATGATTGTGAATATTTTCTATTAAAATAAAAAGTCCCTCCCCCCACTCCATCCAACTTTTTACCCCCCCCCCCATTTTTTTTTACTTTTTTTGCGCGCCTGAAACAAAGAAGGGCCCCCCTCCAATATATCATTTCAGATCAAGTTCTCTGCTTAATATTCCTCCTAAACTTATTTTATAACTTGAAGTACTCATCTTTTTTCACTCCCAACAATACTTTACGACTTTTTGAACACCCCAACACCATGCAATACTTTTCAGAAGGCTTTATTATACTATTTCAGAACAAGTTCTTTTTTTAATATCCCTCCTAAACCTATTTTAAAAGTTGAAGTACTCATCCTTTTCACCCCAAACACTACTTTACGACTTATTTGCACATCCCAACACCAAGCAATACTTTTCAAAAGGCTTTATTATATCTTTTCAGAACAAGGTCTTTTCATAATATCCCTCCTAAACCCATTTTACTAGTTGAAGTACTCATCATTTTCACCCACAACTTTACTTTACGACTTTTTTATACCCCAATATCATGCAATACTTTTCAAAAGGCTTTATTATATTATTTCAGCACAAGGCCTTTTCTTAAAATCCCTCATAAACCCATTTTACAAGTTGAAGTACTCGTCTTTTTCACTCATAGCATTACTTTACGACTTTTTTGCATACCATAGCATCAAGCAAGGTTCCACTTCAATTCAGATTTTTCCTCAAAGAAATAAATTTGAAGTTATCCTCCAAATTTGTTTTAGAAGATAGAAAAAGTTATAAATTGATCGTGAATATTTCACCATAAAGATAAGGAGCTCCACTTTAATTCTTCCCAAATAATTAAGATTTTTCCCAAAGACATAAAAAAATTTAAAGCTCTGTCCTAAATTTTAGCGTAGAAGATAGAAAAAGTTATACTATGATTGTGAATATTTTCCATGAAGATAAAAAGTCCCACCCCCCCACTCCACCCAACTTTTTGCCCCCCCTATTTTTTACAGTTTTTTTGCACGCTTGAAAAACAGAAGGGCCTCCCTCCAATATATCGTTTCAGATCAAGTTCTCTTCTTAATATTCCTCCTAAACTTATTTCATAAGTTGAAGTACTCATCTTTTTTCACTCCCAACAAGACTTTACGACTTTTTTCATACCTCCCCAACACCAGGCCATACTTTTCATTAGGCTTTATTATATCTTTTCAGAACAAGTTCTCTTCTTAATATTCCTCCTAACCCCATTTTACAAGTTGAAGTACTCATCTTTTTCACCCACAACTTTACTTTATGACTTTTTGAATGCCCCAACACCAAGCAATACTTTTCAAATGACTTTATTATATCTTTTAAGAACAAGGTCTTTTCGTGATATCCGTCCTAAACCCATTTTAAAAGGTGAAAGCTCATCCTTTTCACCCACAACTTTACTTTACGACTTTTTGCATACCCCAACATCAAGAAATACTTTTCAAAAGGCTTTATTATATTATTTTAGAACAAGGTCTTTTCTTAATATCCCTCATAAACCCATTTTACATGTTGAAGTACTCATCTTTTTTACTCCTGACATTACTTTAAGATTTTTTGCATACCCCAAAATTAAGCAATACTTGTCAAAATGCTTTATTATATTATTTCAGAACAAGGTCTTTTCTTAATATCCTTGCTAAACCCATTTTAAAAGTTGAAGTACTCATCCTGTTCACTCCCAACATTACATTACGACTTTTTTGCATACCACAACATCAAGCAAGGTTCCACTTCAGTTCAGATTTTTCCCCAAAGACATAAATTTAAAGTTCCCCTTAAAATTTTTTGTAGAAGATAGAAAAAGTTGTACATCAATCGTGGACATTTCACCATGAAGATAAGGGGCTCCAATTGAGTTCTGATTTTTCCCAAAGACATAAAAAAATTTAAAGCTATGTTCTAAATTTTAGCGTAGAAGATATGAAAAGTTATACTATGATTGCGAATATTTTCCATGAAGATAAAAATTTTCATTTTAATAGTAATTTTCTCAACAAAGTGAAGAAAAGTTCAAGTTCTCTTCTGAATTTTCTCTATGAAAAGAAATAAGTTACTGATCGTTTCTATATTTTTTCCATAGACAACAAAAAGATTCTACTTCAGTTCAGATTTTTTCCCAAAGACATAAATTCAAAATTATCTTCCAAGTTTTTGTAGAAGATAGAAAAGTTATACATTGATCTTGAATATTTCACCATGAATATAAGGAAATCCACTTTAATTCTGAGACTTTTCCAAAAGACACAAAACAAAAAGTTCTATTCTAAATTTTTCCGTAGAAGATAGAACAAGTTACACCATAGTTGTGAATATTTTCCACGATGATAAAAAGCTCTACTTTAATTCTAATTATCTCAAAGAAGTGAAAAAAGGTTCAAGTTCTCTTCTGAATTTTCTCAATGAAAAAGAAATTAGTTACAGATCAATTCTATTTTTTCCAAAGAATGTTCTAAATTTTAGCGTAGAAGATAGGAAAAGTTATACTATGATTGTGAATATTTTAAATTCTTAATTTTAGCTCAATTCTGAATTTTACCAAAGAGGTTACAGTTAAATTCTAATTTCTTCGGAGAAAATAAAAAACTTCCACTTCAGTTCTTAATTTGCAAAAAACCTGAATTTTCTCAATGAAAAAGAAATTAGTTACAGATCAATTCTATTTTTTCCAAAGAATATAAAAAGGTTCAGCTTCAGTTCTGATGTTTCTGAAAGAGATAAAAAATTTAAAGTTCTGTTCCAAATTTTTCATAGAAGATCGAAAAAAGTTATACATTGAATGTGAATAGTTAGCTCAATTCTTAATTTTACCAAATAACTTACAGATCAATTCTAATTGTTTTCAAGAAATAAAAAGGTTGCACTTTAATTCTGATTTTTCCCAAAGATATAAAAAAGTTTAAAGCTCTATTCTAAATTTTTCCGTTGAAGACAGCAACAGTTATACTACGATTGTGAATATTTTCCATGAAGATAAAAAGTTCCACTTTAATTCTAAATTTCCTCAACGATGTGAAGAAAAGTTCAAGTTCTCTTGTGAATTTTTTCAATGAAAAGGAAATTAGTTACAGATCAATTCTAATTTTTTTTTTCAAGAAATAAAAAGGTTCAACCTCAGTTCTGAATTTTCCCAAAAGACATGAAAAAATTAAAGTTCTCTTCTAAATATTTCCGTAGAAGATGGGAAAAGTTATACATTGATCGTGAATATTTTACATGGATATAAAAAGGTCCAATCTGATTGTGAATTTTCTCAACGAAGTGAAGAAAAGTTCAAGTTCTCTTCTGAATTTTCTCTATGAAAAATAAATAAGTTAAAGATCAATTTTACTTTTTCCAGAGAAAATAAAAAGGTTCCATTTAAGTTCTGATTTTTTTCCAAAGACATAAATTTAAAGTTCTCCTCCAATTTTTTGTAGAAGATAGAAAAAGTTACACTTTGATTGTGAATATTTTGCCATGAAGATAAGGAGCTCCACTTTAGTTATGAGATTTTTCACAAAGACATAAAAAAATTTAAAGCTCTATTCTAAATAATTCTGTAGAAGATAGAAAAAGTTATACCATAGTTGTGAATATTTTCCATGAAGATAAAAAGTTCCACTTTAATTCTAAATTTTTTCAATGAAGTGAAGAAAAGTTCAAGTTCTCTTCTGAATTTTCTCAATGAAAAAGAAATTAGTTACAGATCAATTCTATTTTTTTAAGGAATATCAAAATTTTCCACTTCAGTTCAGATTTTTCTCAAAGAGATGAAAAATTTAAAGTTCTGTTCGAAATTTTTCATAGAAGATAGAAAAAAGTTATACATTGATTGTGAAAAGTTAGCTCAATTCTGAATTTTATCAAAGAACTTACATATCAGTTCTAATTTTTTCAAGAAATGAAAAGGTTCCACTTCAGTTCTGATTTTTCCCAAAAGACATAAAAAAAATTTAAAGTACTATTCTAAATTTTTCAGTAGAATATAGGAAAAGTTATACTATGATTGTGAATATTTTCCATGAAGATAAAAATTTCCATTTCCATTTTAATTTTCTCAAAGAAGTGAAGAAAAGTTACAGTTCTCTTCTGAATTTTTTCTATGAAAAGAAATAAGTTACAGATCAATTCTATTTTTCCAGAGAAAATAAAAAATTTCCACTTCAGTTCAGATTTTTCTCAAAGAGATGAAAAAATTTAAAGTACTGTTCCAAATTTTTCATAGAAGATAGAAAAAGTTATACTTGAATCGTGAAAAGTTAGCTCAATTCTGAATTTTACCAAAGAACTTACAGTTTAATTCTAATTTCTCCAGAGAAAATAAAAAGCTTCCACTTCAGTTCTTAATTTCCAAAAGACATGAATTTTCTCAATGAAAAAGAAATTAGTTACAGATCAATTCTATTTTTTCCAAAGACTATAAAAAGGTTCAGCTTCAGTTCTGATTTGTCTCAAAGAGATAAAAAATTTAAATTTCCGTTCCAAATCTTTCATAGAAGATAGAAAAAAGTTATACATTGATTGTGAGAAGTTAGCTCAATTCTGAATTTTACCAAAGAACTTATAGATCAATTCTAATTTTTTTCAAGAAATAAAAAGGTTCCACTTTAATTTTGATTTTTCCCAAAGATATAAAAAAAATTAAGGCTCTATTCTAAATTTTTCCGTAGAAGACAGGAAAAGTTATGCTACGATTATGAATATTTTCCATGAAGATAAAAAGTTCCACTTCAATTCTATATTTTCTCAACGATGTGAAGAAAAGTTCAATTTCTCTTGTGAATGTTTTCAATGAAAAGGAAGTTAGTTAAAGATAAATTCTAATTTTTATTTTCAAGAAACAAACAGATTCCACTTCAGTTTCCCAAAAGACATAAAAAATAATTAAAGTTCTCTTCTAAATATTTCCGTAGAAGATGGGAAAAGTTATACATTGATCGTGAATATTTTCCATGAAGATAAAAAGTTCCACTTTAATTCTAAATTTTCTCAACGAAGTGAAGAAAAGTTCAAGTTCTCTTCTGAATTTTCTCAATGAAAAAAAATTAGTTACCGATCAATTCTAATTTTTTCAAGAAATAAAAAGGTTCTACTTGAGTTCAGATTTTTTCCTAAAGACATTAAAAAAATTTAAAGCTCTAATCTAAATTTTTCCGTAAAAGACAGGAAAAGTTATACCATGATTGTGAATATTTTCCAATGAAGATACAAAGTTCCACTTTAATTCTAAATTTTCTCAACGATGTGAAGAAATGTTCAAGTTCTCTTATGAATTTTCTCAATGAAAAGGAAATAAGTTACAGATCAATTCTAATTTTTATTTTCAAGAAATAAAAAGGTTCCACTTCAGTTCTGATTTTTCCCAAAAGACATAAAAAAATTAGAATTTATCCGTAAGTTCTTTGGTAAAATTCGGAATTGAACTAACTTTTCACCATCAATGTATAACTTTTTTCCATTTTTTATGAAAAATTTCGAACAGAACTTTAAATTTTTCATCTCTTTGAGAAAAATCACAACTGAAACTGAACCTTTTTATATTATTTGGAAAAAATAGATTGATCTGTAACTAATTTCTTTTTCATTAAGAAAATTCAGAAGAGAACTTGAACTTTTCTTCACTTTGTTGAAAAAATTTGGAATCAAAGTAGAACTTTTTATCTTCATGGAAAATTTTCACCGCTATGGTATAACTTTTTCTATCTTCTACGGAAAAATTTAGAATAGAACTTAAAATTTTTTATGTCTTTGGGAAATTGGGAACTGAAGTGGAAGTATTTTATTTTCTCTGGAGAAATTAGAATTGAACTGTAAGTTCTTTGTTAAATTCAGAATTGAGCTAACTTTTCAAGATTAAAGTATAAATATTTCTATCTTTAATGAAAATTTTGGAACAGTACTTTAAATTTTTAATCTCTTTGAGAAAAATCTGAACTGAAAAGGGAAAATTTTTATTTTCTCTGGAAAAAATGGAATTGATCTGTAACTTATTTCTTTTCATAGACAAAATTCAGAAGTGAACTTGAACTTTTCTTCACTTCATTGAGAAAATTAGAATTAAAATGGAACTTTTTATCTTCATGGAAAATATTCACAATCATAGTATAACTTTTCCTATCTTCTACGCTAAAATTTAGAACATTCTTTGTAAAAAATAGAATTGATCTGTAACTAATTTCTTTTTCATTGAGAAAATTCAGAAGAGAACTTGAACTCTTCTTCACTTCATTGAGAAAATAAGAATTAATGTGGAGCTTTTATCTTCGTGGAAAATATTCACAACTATGGTATAACTTTTTCTATCTTCTACGGAAAAATTTAGAATAGAACTTTAAAATTTTTTTATGTTTTTGTGAAAAATCTCAGAACTAAAGAGGAGCTCCTTATCTTCATGGCGAAATATTCACGATCAACGTATAACTTTTTCTCTCTTCTACAAAAAATTTGGAAGAGATCTTTAAATTTATGTCTTTGGGGAAAAATCTGAACCCAAGTGGAATCTTTTTATTTTCTCTGGAAAAATAGAATTGATCTGTAACTTGTTTATTTCATAGAGAAAATTCAGAAGGGACCTTGAACTTTTCTTCATTTCATTGAGAAAATTAGAATTAAAATGGAACTTTTTATCTTCATGGAAAATATTCACAATCATAGTATAACTTTTCCTATCTTCTATGCTAAAATTTAGACTTACTTACTTACTTACTTAAGTCCCATCCGCCCTCGAAGGTCGTTTTGGGGCCTCTTCATTCACAATGTTATTGATGTGGCGTCTGCATGAGCATCTATCTTCAGTCAGGCGTAGAAGTTGCGGCAGGTTGAGTGTAGAGAAGTTGTCTTTCCATCTCTTAGGGGGCCGACCTCTGGGGCGAGAACCATGCACGCGACCATCGAAGACTATTTTCAGCAGACGAGAATTTTCCATACGCTTGATGTGGCCTAGCCACCTAAGTTGTTGCAGTTTTATTTTATCAAGTATGGTGTGTTTGATCTTGAGGCTTTCAAACAACCTAATATTAGAGATCCTGTCCAGGTACGTAATGCCAGCAATACGGTGGAGTGACTTTGTTTCAAATGCGGCTAGGCGACGTTGGTCATCTGTTTTAAGGGTCCACGATTCAAAGGCGTACATGGCAATGGGGATAATCAGTGGGTTAAAGAGTCTTGTTTTCAGCAGTGGCGACAAATTCTTGTTCCTCCAGATTGGCATCAAGGCTTTAAAGCTAGAGTTTGTAAGCGCCAGGCGCCTCTTAATATCTTTTGAGTGGTTGTTACCGGACATTATAAGGCTACCAAGATGGGTGAAATCTGCGACCCACTGTATGTTGTCACCACCGAGCCGGAAGCTAGAGGTTTATTGGTTTTCTGACGTTCGCGAGCAGAGCATGGCTTTCGTCTTTGAGGAATTGATGCTCATTCCAAAGGAGCTGGTGGTTCATTGGATATTGTCGGCCTGGGACTGAAGATCCCCAAGGTTCTCAGCTACTTGGTCTGTCGTCTGCATAAGCTAATTTATCAATCGATATTCCCCCAATGTGGCCACCTGACGAGTTGTCAAGGAGTGAGAAGACAGTGTTAAGGAACAGGTTAAACAGTTCCGGTGAAAGCAAGCGACCCTGCAGCACACCAGTCGATGTTTCAAAGCTATCGGAAAGGCCTTCTCCCGTCATGACGCGGCTTCTGGATTTTGAGTACATATCTCTGATCAATGATACTAAGTTCTGTGGTATACCAAAATGGAGCAGAATTTGCCATAGACCTACTCTCCATATGAGGTCAAAAGCCTGCTTAAAGTCAATGAAAAGGTGGAAAATACTAGGTCCGAGTTCAAGATATTTTTCCATAGTCTGACGTACCGTAAATATCTGATCAATCGTTGACCTGTTTGGGCGGAAACCGGCCTGATATTCTGGAATCACAGTTGAAGATATAGCTCTTATACGCCACAGCATTACTCTAGTGAGTATTTTAGTGGCATGGCTCGTAAGGCTTATAGGCCTGTAGTTATCACAGATTGCTTTCGAGCCTTTCTTATGGATTGGAACTATCATGGCTTCACACCATGAGGAGGGGAAGTGACCTTCTTCCCAAGCAGCAGTAGCAATTTTTAGGCATAAGTCAACAAGGGGGTCGCAATTTACTTTTAGTAATTCCGGTTGGATTCCATCTGGGCCTGCAGCTTTGTTTGTCCTTAAACCCTTGATAGCCGATTCTATCTCAGATCAAAGTGGGAGTGGGCTTGGGTCTGCGGCGATTGCGGGGAAGCTGTTAAGCACCGATGGGTCTGAGAGGATCGTTGAGTTTAACCTGCTCTCAAAGTGTTCTTTCCATCTGGTTCAGATCCCGTCTGTAGTTTGGATCTGGTTACCATCTTCATCAAGGAGGGTACAGGCTTTCAGTCACTTTTTTTTGGCTAGTTCCCTCACTCGCCTGCACATGAAGTGAGAGTCACCTTTCTTGAATGCCATTTCGCATTCCTCACATTGTTCCCTTATATAGGAGCGATGAGCACGGCGAGTGGCTTTCTCTACCACGCGTTTCAATCGTTTGTACAATATACCGACTGTCTCTATCTAGTTTGTTAGTGTGGTTGCGTTTTTCCTCACATAATGAGATTATCTCATCCGTGATCCAAGGTTTTTGGTCCGCCTTTTGGACTCCCAGGGTCGACTGGGTGACATCGCATATAACCTGCGAGCTAATCTTCACAAGATTGTCAATGTCATCTTTTGATAGAGTTAGCGGGGATGTAGAGAGGAGTTCAGAAATTCTTTCGGAAAGAGTAGCGGTGTAATTTTGTCGAGTAGTTTGATCTTTTAAGAGGTCTACTCTGAATCTGGGAGGCTTTCTGGAGAGTTTCACGGCCACTTTTAGACGCATTTTAAAGGAAGTCATAACAAGCGAGTGGTCGCTATCGAAGTCACCGCCAGCCAAAGTGACTGCGTTTGTGATGGAAGATTTCCAGCGTCTAGATACGAGGATAAAATCTTTTAGATTCTGAGTCCTTGTATCTGGGGATGTCCGGATTCTTTTACGTCTGGCTCTGTGTTTGAAGAATGTGATAGTGATAACAAGATCACTATCTCGGCAAAATTTCATTTGGTGCTCACCTCTCTTGTTCAGCTGTCCATGGCCAAATTTGCCCATCATGTCCTCGTCGCCAGATGGGTCGTCACCGACAATGGCGTTGAAGTTCCCGATGACAAATACTATATTTTTTTTTGGTACGGAGTCCACTAGACACTGATGATGGAGATACTTGGATGATTGTAAGATTCGCAGGTGAGCCTTTCAGGCGGATCATGATCAGACGTTCTGAGACGGGTGTTGCTGCGATTAGTGATCTCCCTCCTAGCCTTACTGAAGAGAAAGAAGCCCACTCCCTGTCGGCGTTTCCCATCAATACGTCTTGATAGTACAAGAGTAGCTTCATCAAGTTTTTCTTCACCGGTGACTGGGAGGTGGGTTTCGGATAGGCCGACTACGTCCCAATTGTAACGGTTTATCTCTCTCAGGAGGAGTTCCTTTTTTCCTTGTTTTGCAAGCGTTCTGATATTAAGGGTAGCAATTGATAAAGTCGATTTAGGTGATATAATGGACTCCAGAGATGGAGTTGTCAAGGTTGAGGTATTCGCGCGATTAGCGGTCGTCGTATCGTCGGCTGCCCTGGACGCGGTAGATCTAAACGCATGGCCTTCGTCGGTTTCGCCGGACAAGGTAGCACTGGTTCTCACATTCATTTGTTTGCTCATTATCATCATAAAAGTGAAAAAAGGGGTTTCTTGGCTGGCGTCAGGACAGCGGCAAGCCACTCCTCTCTGTCCCTAGCAGGGGCTGACTATATCTCCTACCGATAATGCACCCTTATGGCATCCTGCATCACCAAAAATTTACCTATTGCTGGGGGAGTGGATTGTGACTTGCGGGACGTGTCCACGCACAAGTGGGCCCAGCCCAGTGCACATCAGAGGGGCCATCCTCCTCCTCCACCTGTATTTATGTCCCCCAGGTAAGGGTGTTCCAGTTATATTTCAAGGCCCCCAGAGACTGGGTCCCCCCTGGTCCGCGCCTCCTCTCTCCATGGAGGTATCCTACATATCTGTAGGAAGTTCCCCTATCTGCCACCTGGGGACGCGCTGAGTGGCCTGGGGGAGGCCCCTGCTGAGAAGGTAACTCAGAAAAATCAGAACTCAAGTGGAGCTCCTTATCTTCATGGTGAAATATTCACGATCAATGTATAACTTTTTCTATCTTCTACCAAAAAATTGGAGGAGAACTTAAAATTTATGTCTCTGGGGAAAAATCTGAATTGAAGTGGAACCTTGCTTGATGTTGTGGTATGCAAAAAAGTCGTAATGTAATGTCGGGAGTAAAAAAAGGAGTACTTCAACTTGTAAAACGGGCTTAGGAAGGATATTAAGAAAGACCTTGTTCTGAAATAATATAATAAAGCCTTTTGAAAAGTATTGCTTGATGTTGGGTTATGCAAAAAGTCGTAAAGTAATGTTGGGAGTGAAAAATATGAGTACTTCAACTTGTAAAATGGGTTTATGAGGGATATTAAGAAAGACCTTGTTCTGAAATAATATAATAAAGCCTTTTGAAAAGTATTGCTCGATATTGGGGTATGCAAAAAGTCGTAAAGTAAAGTTGTGGGTGAAAAGGATGAGTACTTCAACTTGTAAAATGGGTTTAGGAGGGATATTATGAAAAGACATTGTTCTGAAAAGATATAATAAAGCCTTTTGAAAAGTATTGCTTGGTGTTGGTGTGTGCAA
The DNA here is from genome assembly GCF_049724085.1 of Artemia sp. Qi Xiang Cuo. Taxonomy (NCBI): domain Eukaryota; kingdom Metazoa; phylum Arthropoda; class Branchiopoda; order Anostraca; family Artemiidae; genus Artemia; species Artemia sp. Qi Xiang Cuo. The sequence goes on from NC_142811.1 coordinate 25,291,353, forward strand.
AAAGTCGTAAAAGTAATTTTGGAAGTGAAAAAGATGAGTACTTCAACTTGTAAAATGGGTTTATGAGGCACATTAAGAAAAGGCTTTGTGCTGAAATAATATAATAAAGCCTTTTGAAAAGTAGTGCTTGATGTTGGGGTATGCAAAAAGTCGTAAAGTAATGTTGGGGGTGAAAAGGATGAGCACTTCAACTTATAAAATGGACTTAGGAGGGATATTAAGAAAACACCTTGTTCTGAAATAATATAATAAAGCCTTTTGAAAAGTATTGCATGGTGTTTGGGGTATTCAAAAAGTCGTAAAGTATTGTTGGGAGTGAACAAAGATGAGTACTTCAACTTATAAAATAACTTTAGGAGGGATATTAAGAAAAGAGCTTGTTCTGAAATAATAAAATATAGCCTTTTGAAAAGAATTGCTTGGTGTTGGTGTATGCAAAAAAGTCGTAAAGTATTGTTGGGTGTGAGAAAAGATGAGTACTTCAACTTGTAAAATAAGTTTAGGAGGAATACTAAGAAGAAAACTTGATCTGAAATGATATATAGGGGGGGGAGCAAAAAGTTGGGGGAGGGGGCCCTTCTGTGCCTCAAGTGCGAAAAAAAGTGTAAAAACGGGGGGGAGTTGGGGGGAGGGGGAGCCCTTCTGTGTCTCTAGCGCGCAGGAAAAAAGTATTAAAAAATGTGGGGGGCCTAACAGCTGGGGGTAGGGGGCCCTTCTGGTTATTAAGCGCGCAAAAAAGTATTAAGAAATTGGGGGACCAAAAATTTGGGGGGAGGGGGGCCAGGCACGCTTGTATGGTGAACAATAAAAATCCGTACATCCATTAACATAAAACATCCATACAAAAAAATATCATTAATTAAAACATGGAGTAATATCCCGATTGTATGGTGAACAATAAAAAACCTTACATCCATAAACATAAAACATCGATAAAAAAAAAACATCAAATAAAACATGGAATGATAGCTCACTTATATGGTGAAAAATAAAAAACCTTACATCCATAAACATAAAACATCCATACAAAAAAAAACATCAAATAAAACATGGAATGATAGCCCGCTTGTATTGTGAACAATAAAATTCCTTACATCCATAAACATAAAACATCCATACAAAAAAATATTAAATAAAACATCAACCATAAAGTAACACACATATTAACCATATATTAAAACCATCCCTGCAATAACAATCAGACTTCCATACAATAAAACATCAAATATAACACCAATACAAAGAACAATAAAATCCACAAACTAGTCCTCTCTCTAAGTAGGTCATCTCGTCCCAAGTTTTTACCAAGGACATTAAATTTCTTCCCAAGTTTTTCCAAGGATATTAAATCTCTTCCAGGCTTTTACCAAGGACATTAAATCTCTTCTATGCCCATATATGGAGTCCCTTCAGAAATTAGAGAATTTCTGAAGGTTCCTACTCTCATTATAAACCACAAGAAAAATTATGCGCATGAAGCGGGATATTTGCGATTCGGTCGTGGGGGAAACCCAGGACCAAATCTGGGATTTTGTTCAGAGGGAGGGGTACCGAAAACGTTTTTTTTCAGGAGGAGGAGGGCACTGAAAACTTTTCTGCTAGGATAAGGGATACTGAAAAATTTTGTTCGTGTTGGGGCAGCGGGGGGGGGGTTCAAACCAGGTAGTCCCCCCTATATACAGTCCTTGTCACCGCATCCTAAGCACGATTTACTTTTCGTTTCAAAACCTCGCTTTATACTTTAATTGAATTTTCTATTATTTAATAAGAAGTCCAATATTTTACTATCTTGATATTTTACTAATGCCTATATTAGATTAATAAGATATGATACCAAAACGTATATACATTAAGCAAGAACAACTCTTTTTTAGCATGAAGCTAAAGAGCAACAAAGTTCAAGTCTTCTTGGCAACAGTGACGAATTGTGTATTAATTAAAATATAATTTATTCGTTTTAGTTACTGGTTTACAGACTGCTATTGCTCTAACAACTAAGTCCCTGCTTCTAATCAACTGAATTCTTTCCATGTACCTGTGTCGTCTGACACACGGGTTCATGAATAAGCATGGGAAATGCTCTATTTTTCTGAAGAAACACAAAAAAAAAACAGAGCAAGTCAAAAAATACAGAAGACATGTTTCTGTTTCTGTTTTTTTTTGTAAAAACATAAAACAGCTGTTTTCGAAAAAAATACCTGTTTAAACAGCTGCTTTTGAACACCCAAAGTTTAAAGAAGAAAAAATTTTAAATGGTAAGTTTTGGCTTATTATCAAAAAGTTAATAATAGAATTAGTTGTTCAGGCCTTCAAGCTTGCCATTTAAAATGTGTGCTTTTCCAGCGTGTGGACATTGTCCGAGCATACTACTTTCATGTAAAATAATTGGCGATCAAAAATGCTTGTTCGTTCGAGCCACTTTAGGTATGCTATAGTGCACTCTAAAATTTAGAGTGCACTAAAATTTAAAGAGAACGCTCTAAAATTTAGTGCGATTTCTGGCAGCTACGGAAGGATTTCTTCGTTTTGAGTTCAGAAAATGATCGGAGAATCTAAAAACATTAACTTTTTAGTCTCTCATTAACTTCTCGTCAGAATTGCGACCTAAGGTAAAACTGGCGATAATGCTTTTCAGAAAATGTAGTATTATTGCAGCCTTTTTTCCGCAAAAAAAGAATTATTTTTCACTAAAGAGGCAAAAAACTGTCTATGCACACAAATATCGCCATCCTTTTTCTTAGGGTTATTTACTTCCATTTTCCCGTACTTTCCCCCCAAAAATACGCTTTTATGTTTATACAGCATCTCAAACTTTCCGAAAATGAATACTAGTTATTTTGAGACATTTTAAAAAGAAAATAATTTTCGACATCAAATTGCGCAGTAAGCTCAACGTCATTAGTGTTTAAACAGATTCCCATAGTTGCTTTGGCAGGGATCAGTCCCCTTTCAGACCATACTTTATGAATCTCAAAACGAACAGAAATTAGAATAAATAGCAGGGTAAAACTCAAAACGAGCAAAAATCAACAATACAAGGGCTGACAACCCCCACGACTTCTCAAGACCAGAACATAATTTAGGTTTTACTGAAAGAAAACAAACGAATGACCGTGGATTGTCAGTTTAACATACTGATATTAATACCATACTGGTATTAACTCCTAAAAGTCTTAATTATTTTGTATTTATTTAAGTAAAAAAAGTTAAAAAATTTAAACGTATTTTGTTTTCAGTAATGCGCAAATTATGTTCTGGTCTTGAGAAGGCATGGGGGTTACCATCCCTGCTATTGTTAATTTTTGGTCGTTTCGATTTTGGCTCCGCTGTTTATTCAAATTTCTTTTCGTTTTTAGTTTCATTTATTTGTTGATAGTGATTTGTGGTAGTTTTACACTTGGACGATTACTTGAATTCTTTTCTGCTCCTTTTTGGCTTAATGGAGCTCTTTACTTTTCTTTCAAAAACCAATTTTGTGGGAAAAGCTTTTTTTAAATAATCTATGTTCCTTTTTTATTGACATAGTCATTTTCATGAAAAAAAATATTTTATATCTTTTCGGTTATTTTTATAAGATTCCATAGTTTGTCTTGCTATTTGTATGCTGGGAGAAACTTTTTCAATAATTTTTAAACCTGACACAAATAGTATTTTTTAATTTAATTTTATACCTTCTCAAGTGTACCTGAAAAAATAAAACTTAATATTATTCTTAGAAGATCCTATATATGCTCTTTGACAACCTCGATACACTTAAACTCAATTTATTTATTTAAACTTTAAGAGCAGAAGTAGTACTAGTAATAACCCCGAAAGCATCAACTTAATACCCTCAGTTGTTCTCGATATATTGCTGAGGTGTCTTATTGGCAACCACAAACACAATGCCTTTTGACTAAGTTTTAAAGTAGCATTTAGTTACATAGCATAATGGGCCAATTGCATAATTGGGGGGGTTGACATGCCCAATATACCTAAAGACATAGTTGCTATTTTTTTTTACTACGCTGAATAAAATAGTTGCCTCAAAATTTTGACCGGATGTGTTTGGGAAACAAATCGCCTCGAGAGAGTGGTTGATTACTCTCCAATATCTTTTTACTCTTAGAAATAACACTAGAACTTTTAATTTGGAATCGAATTAGCTCCTTTAAAAGTTTTAATGATACTTCTAGCTATTATAGAGTGGTGTTGCCTAAGATACATGCATTCTTGAAAATCTGCATGCATACAATTTTTTCGTTTAATTAGATCTCCCCCTAAGCGCTTCCTAAAAGTTTCACCCTGATACTCTTAGTGTCATTAGTTACAGTAACTGTAGTGATAGTATTAAAAGAATACACATAGTGCCTTCTGGCTAGTTCAAAATCCCCCACAACTTACTCTTAAAGGTCTAACTGAAGAACATAAGTTGTTCTTGAGATATTGCTTTGTCACCTTTTTGAAAGTCCACTTGCTCATTGTTTGTTTTGATTTAGTTCAACTAATTATATTTGTCCACCTAAATATTTCTTATATTTGATTACTGAAGCCATTGTTATATTCTCTTTGGACTATTGATTACAACATGTCTATCTCACAATTTCGATTGAACGTGTTTGGGGACAAGAGGATATCGGGAGGGGGGGGGGCTATTTTCTCTCCATCACGCCGGACTCTTAAAATGGAACTAGAACTATAAATTTCAAATCAAATGAGCATCCTCTAAAGTTCACAAGACCCCCCCTTCATAAAAACCTTACATGCCCACGGTGCATAGCTTACAACCCTTACCCCATACTCTTTGGGGGGGGTGTCAACCTCAAAGGCTGTGTTATGAGATCTTTGGACTATTTTTGAACAAATGGTCATCTCAAAATTTCTATCGGATGCGTTTGGGAAAATATGAAGGGGGGAAGGGTATAGCTTCCCTCCAATAATATTGACTATTAAAAATGGCACTTAAACTTCCGATTTCCAATAACTTACAACCCTTGTCCTGAGAACTGGGGGGGGGGCTGGTCTCATCCTCAAAGACATAATTTCTGGACTTTTAAACTATGTCAAACAAAATAACTATCTCGAAATTTTGATTGGAAGTGTTTGGGGAAATGATGGGCGTGGGGGGGTAGTTGCCCTCCAATCAGTTATGACAATTAAAGACGGAACTAGCATTTTCAATTTCAAATCGAATGAGCCCTTTTCGAAGTTTCTACGACAACAAATCATCATCTTAAAATTTCCGGGATGCATTTCGGGAGAATATGACGTGTGTGCGTGTGGGCGGGGGGGGGTGTATTTGCCCGCTGACCATTTTGACTCTTAAAATGAGCACCATAACTTCTGATTACCAATCCAATGAGCCCTCTCCGAAGTTTGTACAATCACCATTTATACGCCCGAGGGCGTAACTTAACAACCCTTGCCCTGGGGGCTATGGGGGGTGGGTCATCCTCAAAGACATAATTTAGGGACATTTCAACTACACTGAAACAAAAAGGCAATCTTAAAAATTCTGATTGGATGTGTTTGGTGAAATTATTGCTGTAGGGGGGGGGGGGACTGGTTGACCTAGAATCAATTTGGACTGTTAAAACGTCAGTAGAACTTCTGATTACCAATCAAATGAGTCCCGTCTGAGGTTTATACGACCTTATTTTCTATAAAAAACCTTATATCCCCCCCCCACGGCATAACTTACAACCCTTGCCCTGAAAGGTTGTGAGGGGGGTGTCATCCTCAAAGTCATAATTTCCGGTCAAATGGCTATCTAAAAATTTTGATTCGATTGTTTGGGGAAGTGATTCAAATGGAAGGGGGGCTGGTTGCCCTATACGAGCTCTTTTTGAAGTTTCTATGACATTTCTGTCTGTAAGAAGTGCTCTGGTCTAAAAAAAATGAAAACAAATAATATTGCCCACATCTCTCTATACTTAGGCAGTATTTTATCTTGAGATTTCAATCATACATCAATGGAAGTGCCGATTAGACCAGTTAAGCTCCCCCCCCCCAATAAAATTCAGCCAATGGTCGGCTCTGCCTCCTCATGTTCGGAAGCCATCTTAAACAAAAGTAGGAAAGAAGCAAAATGCACGGGAAAATGACGTTTCTTACTGCCAAGCAAAAAATTTTCGTTGCCTCGCGCCTTAAACCAAGAATTTCATTGTTTTGTGAATGACCCCAAAGTTATTTATTTTATTTTGTATAAATATGTTATTTTTAATTTTAATACTTTAGTATTTCTACTGAAGACTTTCGCAGTATATGTGACCGAAATATCTAGACTTTTGTACCTGTTTTCACTGTCTAAATAAACGAATTTATCCCCATTTGAATGTTTATTTGTTCTGAATTTCAAAAAAACTTAGACATTTTGCTGCATAATACTAAACTCCAGTAATATATGGTTGAAGTAAAGTACTTATTCCAACCCATATACGCGCTCTATTATGGAAATTACTACTTCAAGCTTTTGTTTTAAGAATACGAGTGAACATGATTTTGATCATGTAGGCACGTTTTCAAGGTCCATTCCCAAAGGAAAAGGGGTGGTGATACACTCGACTGTCGATGTTTGAGCAAATGTAATGTGTCTTCGGATAGCCTGTGCTGCAACCCAGTTTTCTGAAAGACTCTCAGCTCCCCACTCTTCTCCTGCATTACTTTCGCCACTCTGTTTCGTAGACATTACATCAGTTTCATCAGATTCTACTGCAAACGTATCTTCACTTCCTGAGTTTTGAGAAAAAGGAACAGAATGACCGTCTTAATCATTTTCACCAGTTAGATCGAAATCTTCGATTTTATCAAGGATTCCAATGTATCTTTTTTTCAGGCATGTCATTGGCTAAGTTTCGAGTGGACCAAGATCCAAGAGCTTGTCTGACAGATGAATGAAGACAACGTTCAAAACATGAAGTTCAGGAAAGTGCTCACAGCCTAGAGACTTTGGTGACATTGTTCTCGGAATCAGTCACAACGCGGAGCATCTTATCTGTCAGTGAACAGTTCCTGATTGCAATTTGGATTACTAAAAGGATGTTAGTAGTTGTATGAGAATACTTAAGCCTCTTGAAATGTGAATCACAATGGTACAACCTCTGCTCATTTTCATCTTCCTGGGGTAATAGGCAATGACATCTATGAAGCCAGATCCTTTTGCAGACCAGCAGTGAAAAGTCAAGCTAGTCTGAGTGGCAGAACTTAAGGTAGTCTTCTGAACCTATTTTTTTCTGGCAGCTGCACCTATGTGACGATGGCTGGCTCCCCCCGGATGGTGCTTTCAAGCCCCAATGTTGTATTTTAAATAATCTGAAAGTGGAAAGTGGCTAAACACAGAAAGTGGCAGTTTGCCTTTAAACAGGGTTTTGCAGCAGAGCTTCCACAGAGAGGCTTGTTTTGATCGATTAGAAATGAAGAATGGTCGTATGTCCTCACTTCTTATTCCATTTTTCACTAGGCCATGGCCATCTGTGTCGATCGCTTTGCTATCTGGAGCTTTCTTAAGGGAAGCAGCCTGACTTGATAAATTTTTTAAGTTGGTCTGGGTTTGTTATTTGCTGCAACAGTCGTATTTACTTTATCTTTGTGCAAATCAATTGTAATCTTTTTAAGATAGTATATAAATGTCGAGGCAGAGACTCCCTTAGCCCTTCGCCACGCTTTGCAGAAGTTGCACCTGAAACTTTATTTGCTTCCTTTTTTCTGTAGGTTACCCAGAAAGATGGCCTAGAAGTTTTGCTTGCAACATCCAAGTGGCCATCAGAAAATGACATCATGCTTTTCTTAAAGCAAAGGTTAATTTTAAGATTCTTCACAAATCAGAAGCACCTTCCATTAGCCTACCATATTTAAAATTGTACCTCCACCCAAATGCTTGACCTCTTTCACCTCAGTTTCGTAACTAAAGGGAAAGGGGCCAATTGTCCCCTGAGTGGTTTCGTTGGTACAATGAGGCAAGAAAATCTGTCAGCAAACAAAAGCAAAATGACAGTTCCCAATTATGGTTTCCTAAAAACTTAGACCATTTGCAGCCCAATATTTATTTTTACAGGAATTTGCTTGTATATAACAAGTATTTAAGAGGCAGATATAAGAAATAATATACTGTTTAGTCATAATTTCTATAATTTTTTGTGCTGTATGGAAAAAATACCGTGTTCACCTGAAGATTGGTACCCTACTGAATCAGAAAAGTGCATCAGCATCTTATAACACTTTGCCCCGTTACGCCAGAATAAGCTATTTAGGCCACTGATTCAACTTTAGGCTTTTCCTTGAAAGAGTTTCCATTGATTTTATTTAGATGGTTTTAGTAACATGAGAAAAAGTACATTTGGCATCTTGAAAAAGTATTTTTTGTTATGTTGATGCAATACAGCGTGCCAGCAAAAACATATGTTTCTACTGGACAAGACACATTAAAGAAAATTTACAATTAATAATCAGTATTTATCATGTATAAGTCAGTATGGTAATCAGAACAAGTCACTGTTATCTAGTAGCATAAATTCCATAAAAACAGTTAAAGTACTCCCGGTCAAAGCTGAAGATTACTTCCCATATAATGCAGGATGCAGATGCCCTACCGATAGAACTAGGTGATTCTTTGTTGACCAGCTTCGCTGCTCAATTGACTGAATAATGTACAGTAAGAAATAAATTGTTTTAGTCGAACTAAACTCCAACTTTACCGTTCTCCCATTTAAACACATACCTACTCTCACTTACTCCTAGGCCCTAATTTTGCCTAGCTGAAACAATCTAGCAGCACTATCTGATATGTTAGACACACTGAGTGCCATCATTTTACTTACTTCTACTTTATATTGACACTTCAATTCCAAAAGCTGTATGGGGCGTTATCACGTTTCTTCAGAAATTTCAAACTATGATTTAAAACACTATTTCTTAAGCTCGAAATTTCTGAATATCTCATTCTCGTATCACTAAAGTAAAATCGAGAACAAAGGAAAAACAGGTAGACAAAAAAAAAAACAGAAAAAGGACAAAAGAGCTATTATAAAAACAGAACAGAACAAGTAAATAAAAACAGTTCATCTGTTTCTGCTTTTTCTGTATGAACAGAACAGAAACGGGTAATTTGAAAACAGAACAAAAACAGAAAACAGTGCCCATGCTTATTAATGATATCAATATACAGAATTTCAAAGTCACTACTCCTTTTAATTTATTCAACTACGATTACTATCAAAGCTTGCCATTGGACTTGACTTGCATCGACATGGGTTCACCTTCATTCGGGACTATGAACTTTTTTCTTGGACAGCTGATATAACCCTGCGACGATTAGAAGAATGTAAACTCACATTTATGTATTACAGTTCACCCACCGTTGTGTCGATGTATTTTGTTCGAAGAATTTCTTGGTGATACTAAGATATAATAAGAAATAAAAGGAATCTTACCAATGGCATGAACAGGAATTGGCAGATAAAGCCAACAGCAGGTCCCAAAGGGCGGATTAAATTCAATTTGACAATCTTTAGGTCAAGCCCACAACCCATAAATGTGGTTGCAATGAAGATTAAAAGGGCTAAAATAGATGTAAATGCAACATCTATTGTAACACTTTTTCTCACCACAGTTATCACCAAAGACTCTTTTGCTAGGACCAGGGAATCCTCATTTAGCAAGACAAACTCTGTATCTGATATACCTATCACACTCGTTGCAACTTTCACTAATTTAGAATATTCGTATTTAATGTCATTGTGGTCGTACTCAATTGTTTCATTTAAAACTTCGAACACGATTTGATTGCTGCTTCTTATGTTCAAAGTGAACATCGACGGGACAGGCAGCAGTGCAGTGTCGTTAATAGAAACAGATATATTAACAAATGACTCGGATTCATCATAAAAATTGTCATTCATGTTTGAGACATTTATCAAGTATTGACAGTGGACCAACCTGAGGTACCACACAAGTATAAATGAAACCTTTATCATGTTAATGAGATTTAAAACTAATTTTGTAGATCTGAATCAAATTATTTCTCTTCTTATCTTCTTTTGTTTACTATTAAAATTTTAAGATTAAAGTACCTGAATATCTTATCTCTTGTTTAGGAACATCAGTACTTGTTCCTGATGTTCAGAGTAATACTTCCTATCAAGGGTATTTACGCAACTCAAATAAATAAAGCTTATATTTGGCAAAAACATTTAAAAACCGGGAAAAATTATTCAGAGATTGATTTTTCGCACTCGATCTAAAACGACCTCAGTCGTATTTGCAGTCATTCTGAACTAATTTAAATGCACCTCTTCGCCTCTTGCACCTCTTCTTCTCATTTTGCCACTGTTCTTATTCTCTTTAAATGAAACCACAACTAATGAATAAATAGTGATCCTAAACTAAGCTTGGAAGTTGTTTTTATTTATATCCATTAAGGGACTAGGCCGCTAGGGATATAAGGGCTCTGCTTATACAAAGAATAATTTATGTTAGTTTGAACTTTTAATATTGCTCTTTTCTTTCATTTGAAAAACTAGCTCTTTTTTCAACATGATATGGTTCAAGGCCTACAAGATAAGCCTGGGCTATTTTTCCAATACACATGGCGAAGAAAGAAGTACTACAAAACATAATAATAATAATAAATAAACACGCATCTTTGTTGGGGAAAATTAAAGATTTCGGGCATAGAGGGATGAAAAATCTGGTACAGAGTTCTCAGGCATGTTGAATTTATTGCCATAGTTTCAGTTGAACCCCCACCTCGCATGATGTGGTTTTTCTCCCTATTTATGAAATCATTCGAATGCTCTGGTGCTAATGGCTTTTGATGGGTTTTTGCTTGACGAATTTTAAGTATTTGCAGTCAGCATGAAAAGCAGATGATCTTGATGTATCCATTGTTGTCAAATTCCTATTTTTAGAGTTATGGTTTCTGTTGAAAATATCGCTCCTTACTCGATGTTACTTCGTTACTTAATCACCGAAAACTGAAAAAAAAAACACTTTGACGAAACACTAATTACAACAGATTTTAATATATTTCCTAAACTCTTGATAAGATAGGACATTACAAGACTTAGGGGCGAAATGTACAGCACTTCTTGATCTTGTGGCAAACTTGATATTGGCCACAAACACAAGAAATTTCAGGAGAGACTTCTTGCGCACCAAAATTTTATTGAAAAGGCTGTTACACTGGGAAAACTATTTTTAAAAATGTATCATGCTTCGGTTGACCATCAATTTGCCCATTGGTGCTGAGTTTCGATCCACTTTCAATGTCCAGCTCAGCTATAGGGCTCGATTTCGACTTTTCTGACACCAAAGAATTTCGCCAATCAATAAAAGTTCTTTTTACCAAACTGAACTAATACCATCCACCAAAATCTATTAGGGTCAGATAAGCCTAAACTAATTTCAGCCTTATTTCCCAGTTCTACGTTCTAGGAAAAGCTGTCTTTCTTTTCGATTTACAAATGCTTAGAAAACGAAACATTAAAACCGAAAATTATCCCGAATGACTCAAAAATGCATTTTTTACAAAAGACAATTTTAATAATTGTTAAGAGTTTTGCTTGTTTCTTTAATTTTATTTTTTTTTTTTTAACTCCAAAAACAAATCGTCAGGTTTCTGATAAGTTTTGAAAAGACTGTTTCATGTTTTCTTCTAGGAAATTCGCAACATAAATAAGGATACGTTCAACTATATACTTTCATCTTGCTTACTATTAGGTGTACACTCTCATATAATAATAATAATAATAATAATAATAATAATAATAATAATAATAATAATAATAATAATAATAATAATAATAATAATAATAAAATAATAATAATAATAATAAAAATAATAATAATAATAATAATAATAATAATAATAATAGTAATAATAATAATAATAATATAATATTATTTTATTACCCGTCAAAAGCAAACAAAAGAGACGGATTACATTAAAATACAAGAAAAAGAAGTGTAGGTCTAGACACAAAGTATCCGTAATCAATATTTACAAGCACGAAAAGACTGGTTAAACTATGGCGAAAACACAAACACACCGAGTTCTGCTGGCGGAGGATTTCAAACCACGGATGGCTTTTAATAGTATTATTAAACTTTGAAATCTGATTAAGGATGGCTAAAGTTGGGTCTGTTATATTATGTTTCTTAATAAGAAAAGAATTTCGGGGCCAAAGTTGGAGACGAAGCAGAAATTTAGCGTAACTAAAGAAAACAGATCGAAGTTTATGTTAATCGCATTCGGGATTAATTCTCCAAAAAGGAATCAAATACAAAAAATGAGGGAGGATAATTCCATTAGAAAGACGAGTTAAAGCTTGTCTGTTGAACCTAAACTTATTTGAAACAATTTTACTACATGCAAAACCAATCCGCTTCGGTAGATGCGTGATAAACAATCGGCGGGTTGTTTTTAGAGTCGAACCGATAGGAAGGCCAAAATATGTAATGAAATGGACTGGCTTAACGTTGGCATTTCCAAGAGCAATCGTGGAACCATCGGGGACTGATTCTCAATTAAAAAGCAGGATTTCTGATTTTTCTGCGTTAAACTCTAATCCGAGATGCTTATAAAAATTCTGGAAGACAATAAAGTTTTCCTCTATACCCAAAACCGTGCGACTTAATTAAATATATCGTCTGCAAATTATATTAACGAAACATCATTGCAGGACACCAGTTGTTTTACATCCCTCTTGCCCTCGGATTATAGTGTTATTAAAAGCGGTAGGTGAAGTTATAGCCCCTTGACGAGTTCTTTTTTAACCAGGACAAAAGGATTATTTTTATTTCAATTCCCGAATGCTGATGCAGGAGCTTAAGGCCGGCTTTCAGCTTTACATACATATCCTTTAAAGGAAGAAGGGTTCCTTTTTTACACCACGCTTTCTCGTATCCAACATCAACACATCATGAATCAAAGAGTCGAAGGCACATTGAACATCGTACGCCACGAGAGAAAGACTCTTCAGTTTTCTCAGCATTAATGAGAACAGATACTACGGCGGACAACACATGGCGACAACCTAGACGCGGCTGGAATCCAAGCTGTGAGTCCGGACTATAACACTTATTTCAGACCTCATTAACTATCAAAAGCTCAAATATTTTACAGAAAGTTGTTGAAACCGTGATCGGCCAAAAAGACAAACATCCCCCGGGAGGTTTACCTTTCTTAGGGACCGTGGTTAAAACACCAATGCAAAAAGATGACGGAACTATTTCGGTGAGGAAAATCATTTGAAATAAGAGCGTAATATGATGAGGGAATAATTGACTACATATTTGTCATTGGAATAATCCTTCAATTTTCGACTTACCTTCAATTACTATGGGAACGGAACAAGTTCCTGAATATACGATGGCTTCCGGCTGTATGAAAAAATTAAAAGGTGATGACAACACTGTTATTTTAAGGAATAACAAAGTTCATGCTAATTCATATGATGATGATGACATAGTAATTGTTTTTGAGAAATTTGTAAAAAGTGAAATGAAAGAAAAACGCAAGAATAAGCAGGGAAAAACATGTGATATGTAACCATTTTAATCATGGTCGTTGTAAGCTTCGCAAACAGTGCAAGTTTTTACATATTTGTCGTAATTTTATTTTAGGTATTTGTATGTCCGATAAGTGCAGCTTTGATCATGTTAAGCTTTGTCCTGCTTTAGCTTGTATTTACAAATCGTGTCGTTTTGCTCATGTATCACCAGTCTCAGAGGGTAAGTTTAAAATCCAACCTTTTCTAGGGCAACACCAAAAACATTCGCAACCCCTCCTCCCCTGGGTCATTTTCCAGTCGACTTCCAGTCTTACCCCCTGCATACCCAATGCAGAGCAATAGACTCCAGGAATCCATCCTTCGAAAGTTTCCTCCGTCCCAGGTACGTACACTGCCCGGCCGATCCAACCCTTCAGGTCAAGTTACGCAATTCGGACTATCCCCAAATCTCCCCTTACTCACATCCCTCCCAAAAATCCGCACCCCACAGACATAAATCCTCTCCGTGCGTCCAAGAATTTGATAACAGGTTCTGGCTTCCTTCCGTCATGTGCCGAGATAAACCTGACCCCTCCCCTCTCAGACACCCTCCACCTTACTCCCCTTTCCCAGCATCATCTTGCCTTACCGTACCCCCCTATAAAGAACACTCCCAATTGGACTTCTTCTCCTATAACCAGGAAACCTTTCCCCAGAAAGAGCGGATCCAGGATTTTGGTTCGGAGGGGGGGGGGTTACTAATTTTTTACTCGGTTTTCGACTAATTTTAGTAATTTTTACTGATTTTCGACTAATTTTGAACTCGGTCAAGAATTTCGGGATGGGGTTCAAACCGGGTAACCCCCCCCCCCCCTGGATACGGCCTTGTTTCCCCCATCCCTCGCACTTTATTCCCCGTGGGTACCCAAAAAATGTGACTCTAGATTGAATGATCCTGCATGCGAAAATTTTCCTGTAATAAATAGTCTTCCCCAAAAAATCCGCATCATCTCACAAAAATCCGTATCATTATCCGCATCATCTCACAGCCCAAAATTAAAACCCACCCCAAGAATGACTGAAACTCAATGACATTCACGTTTCCCCAGTCGCTTTAAATTTCGAAAGTTTTTATTCACTAACGTCGAAAGCCTTAATTTTGACAAACTCAAGGTGCTATAAGAATTAAATCAAATTGACGTTATAGCTGTTACAGAAGTTCAGTCTCAAGACCAAAGGTCCTTTTCAAATTTTTCCTTTGTCAAATTTTTCAGAATTTATTAAGCTCCGTCCTTTGGATCACCCACTTGGGAAAAGGGAGGTAATGTCATGTTTTTTACTAAATGCATTCTTTTCCCAAAACTTATTCCTGTTCCTAATTTATCCGAGTATGATGAAATCCTTTGGCTAAGTATTAGACCTAAAGTACTTCCCCGTCCCTATAATATCATTGCAATAGCTGTATTTTATTACTCGCCAAACCAAAACATTGATGCAAAACGCAAATTTCTCCAGCAGTTACATACCAGCGCTGACTTTGTTATCTCTAGGTACCCAAATGCCGGACTTTTTCTGGTTAGTGAGGCCAATGAACTTAAGATGAATTCAATTTGGTCCTCCCTAAGGGTTAAACAAATAGTTGAAATACTAACAATTAGGGGAAATAACTCTCTTGATGTCGTTCTAATTAATCTGAATAATTTTTACAGTCTCCCCTCCACTTTACCCCATCGGGTGGGAGTTATCATTTTTCCCTCCTCCTGCCCCCTATTCTAATTTTAAGCACTCATTCTAAGTAAACTATGGCTCTTACCACTCCCTTCAAAATGCTGGCCTTCTTTCTTTTGAAACGTGGCTGAGTGCTGAGGATTGGTCTGATATTTATAATTTGTATGATCTGGATCAAAAAATCACTTCCTTTCACAAAAAGCTAAACAATAAATATCTACTTTCTTTCTCATAAAAAATATTTAAAAAGTGCTCCAGTAACGAACCATTCATCAATCAACCCATAAAAGCACTAATTAGAAAAAAATCTAATCTTTTTAGAAATGGTAAACTGGGTGAAGCAAATATATTAAGAAAAGCAATTAAAAAGGAAATACATAAATCTGCCCGATCCCACTACAAGAATAAGGCCAAAGAATTGTTTACCAATAAACCAAAAAAGTGGTATTGTGAGACAAAGAAGTTGTGAGGTAGGAGTCCAGACCAGCTTGATTTCAACCTATCTGAATCCCCAGAAGATACTGCTAATTTAACAAGCTCCTTACTTCCATCGTCCAGAGCCTTCCGGTATTGTCTTATCAATTACCTACTGATGAACCTACTTTCCCCCTCCATATCTCCATCTGAGATCGAAAGAATAATCGAGAAACTATGAAAAACAAGTGGCTGCCCTTTAGATATCCCTTTTCCTCTAATTAGTGCTTACAGTGATTTCCTTTCAAAGCCCTTGCCTGTTATTTTCAATGAAATTATTGAGTCTGGCCAATATCCACAAATTTGGAAACAAGGTTTCATAACCCCCTTGAAAAAGAAAGACGGAAAACCTACTTTTGAAGGTGTTCGTCCTATTTCACTCACCCCTATATCGTCTAAACTATATCAAGAATTCCTTGCAGACTGGCTACAGGAAAAACTCCTACCCCTCATTGACCTGAGACAATTCGGGAACATCAAATCCACTTCTTCCCATTACATTGTTGTTCTTATTGGCTCAATTGGGAAAATTCTCGAAAACCCTAATTGCTGTCTAAATTTAATTTCCATTGACCTTCAAAAAGCTTTTGACCTTGTTAACCACAATATTTTAGTTGAGGAAATTATAACTGATTTTAATATTGATTCTTTCCTGGTTAAAATGGTTGCCTCCCATGGACGTAGGCAGCATCTTGTTTAGAGGGAGGCAGCCGCTTTGGTGATGGAGGGGAGAGGGGTCTTACTAATACTTCCCGAGGTCCTTTGAATATAGTTCTTTAGAAACTAGTCATTCTATATTTCGCTAAAACTCGGCCTTTAACATTTTCCATTTCCTGCAACAGTATAATATAAGAGACCCACTATCCAACTTCCAATTTCCAGAAAACATAATCACCACAAAAGCGATTTGATACAAATCACATTATGGTTAGATAACACCTTCTTCTAAGAATTCAATTCAAAAGTTTACAGTTGGGCAAAATTAAATATCAAAATTGGTATAGGGGAGGCTGGCCCACGCTTAGCCGAAGCAAACAGTTCAATATAAGAACCTATGGGGCTTCTGGTGTATTATAAAAGATCTGACAGATGGCAGCGTATGTTTTTAAAATGTCTGACCTTAATTAATACTTTTACCAAAAATATCAGATTGGATCAGGTTTTAAGGTGATTAATTCTGGAATCTTGTTCAATTTTGTCTGAAAGCCTACGCCTGATTACGAATACTAGAAAACTCGCATTGTAAAGTCACATTGTATTCTCTTACCATTTGCCTGTTTTTGGCAGCTTCCGAGACGTGCCATCTTCACCAGTTTGCTGTTAGTATTTTTTCATCCTGCGGGATAGCAAACTCCCATGTTCGGCCACAATACCTGGGGTAAATTCCGCAAGCCGTACCAAGGTGTCCAAAAGTTGGCTATGCTTGTAAAGGCTGTGTAAACAGCATATTTAAAGGTTGAAGGCAAGCTTAAAACCCAAAACTGTGTTAATTCTGGCGTTGATTAATCCTGTCAGAACAGTAGGTAAACTGAAGTTCTATTCTTTCCTATTAAATTTCATTCAAGATAAAATGGTTAAAAGTAAAACAGAAGAGAAAAGAAAGGAAGGTGACTGTGATCCAGAATAAAATAAAACAGCAGTTTTTTCTGTCTTATTCCACAAGAAGTCAGTTGGATTATCTAGAAATGCCATGGCTGTCCATAAAGGAATGCTGCAAGACTACATAAAAAAAGTTAAGAAGCTGAATATCCCTCTAAAAAGTCTAGACCTAAGTGCTTTCAACCGTCACAGTGTAGGAGCTTTCTTTAACCACCTGGAGAGAGGCCTATATAAACAGATGTTCAGACGGCAAGACATTTGAAACAAGACATTTCAAAAAGTAGCAACTGGAGAACTTAAGGTCCACTTTTGGAAAGAGACTGGAGCAAGAGACTTTGCGCTAACTGACGAGATGGATATTGTCTTAAAGAAAGAAGTTGAAATAAGACTACCACCACTGACAGGTAGAACACCAAAATTAGTGGAGCGACTTACTTTTGGTGTTGATCAGTCAATGTATAATTAGGAATTAATACTCTTAGTTTTTTTTAAGCCTTACTGAAATTCATATTGTAGTTTTTTATACTGACCATATTCTTTCTTAATTTTAAAGCCGAAAAACAAGTTTTAATGTTCCCCTGACCACTTTTCTGTTCTTTTGTCAGGTGGCCGAACATAAGCCAGAGACGGCCGAACCAGTACCAGGGTGGCCCAGGTTTGGCATTCTTGACCACCTGGATAGAGAGGCATCCAGGTGGAAAAATGGCGGAGTATTTCTAATTGTCTTTTTCAAGGATGGTATTGAATGAGTTACTTTTGCTTTGGCATGCTCAGCAACTTCTTATCGCTTGAATCAACTCATAGAGAATTAAACAAGTCAAAATCAGCCGATCGTGGGCCGGTCTCCTATCTATATATCGGGCCGAAAATCAATATTGAAGATCGAAACGTAAATGTTGATATCACGAACGATATTTGGAAATTTCTGTCTGTTTCCAGCTTTTATTACCATCTACCAGGTAACATCCAACAAAAATTTCAACATACGAAAAGTTCTCGTTAATGTCTAGCGTAAATGTGCAGTTCTAGGGGGGCAGCCACCCTCCCCGGCCCCCCCCCCTTCCCTACGCCCATGTTGCCTCCTTTTTATCAAATAGATCACAAGTAGTCAAATATGGGAATCATTATTCCAGTCCCCTCCCTGTCCACAATGGAGTACCCCAAGATACTCTCCTAGGTCCCCTCCTGTTTTCTGTTATGATAAATAGCCTCAATAAGGAATTTCCCGACAGATGGAAATTTGTGGATGACCTAACGGTTGCTGAAACCTGCTACAGAAACTTAGCAAGCCACCCCTTGAGCATCCTCAATGATGTTACAGATGAAGCTGCAGACTTAGACATGAGAGTAAACCCCTCTAAATCTATGATAATGCCAATATGTTTTCTCAAAACCTCACCCCTTTTCCTCAACCCTATACCCCCTGATAATTCTGTGTCTTCTTTTAAATTACTTGGAGTAACAATTTCCTCTAATTAAGGGTGGGATATTCACGTTAAAGATATTGTCCATAGTCTCTCCTTAGGCTCTTGAATAAATTTAATGTCCCCCCATCCCATTCCATAAGGATCTATACTTCCTTTGTCCGCTCACATCTTGAATATGGTTGTCCAGTTTGGCATCATGGCATCTCCCGTGATGAATCAGAAAAATTGAATCCATTCAAAAAAGAGCCATGAGAATAATTTTTAAAGAAGGTACCATACTCGCTCCTTCTGAAAAAAAGCCAAGCTGGAAACGCTTGAGCAGAGGAACGTTGTGCCTCCGTTTTGCAAAATAAGAAATGCAATAATAAACCCTCGCACGGAAAATATTTTCCCCAGAAGACACTCCCCATCCAGACACCGCCTGCCACGTGCTGTTTCTGAACCCGTTCCTATCTTGTCCCCTATTCGTTGCTCCAGGTATGAAAAAACCTTTGTACCCTTCATTATGATAAAATAAACCGCTAGTTTCCCTTTTTTTTTCTTTTTCTTTTTGTGGTACTGGTGATACCCAAGTTTTATGTTTCGTTCAATTTTTTTTATTTCCTCCCCCTTTTTATATGTTATCTTTTAAACCTTTTAACGCTAATTTTATTTCACTCTGTTTTAGTTTTTACCTTTTTCAGTTTCTGACATTTTGCCGCCTAATTGTTTTTACTAATGAATGGTTTTGCCTTTTTGATATTGTCATTTTTGGCATTGGTTTGCCAGTTTTTTTTAGTTGTTGTGCTTTTTTTATTATTTTTCATTTTTTGGTTTTATCACTCCGAATTCCGAATTCGGTCCTCCGGGGCTTGTGATAGACGTTTTTTGACGCGGAAATCTTGTCTCGTGGAAATATTATCTGAAAATCTGGATTTCTTTTTCTTAAGGTGATTAATAACATTCATTACACACTCTATAGAAACCACAGCATCCGAATCAGACGAATTAGCTAAATAAGAATCTAACTCAAACTTATAACAATCCGCTAGGCACTTTTCAGGGGCTGAGAACAAGTTCTCATTATATTCGACCCAAGTTGATTCAGCGATGTCACAATCCGGTATATTAACAAGGCTATTACACTGTGATTTTACCACCGTTCTAAAGCTCATTGGGATTACTAAGAACTTTATCGGAATAAACTGACTGAATGGAGCTCCTATGATTGGCAAGCTCCTTCGCGAACTGTTTTTTAGTCTGCAGTCTTATCTGATTCACAATACCAGACCTAGGAGAACCACAGTCTGTCCAAATTTTCAACCAAAATTTTGCCTTTTCACGTGCTTCGCAAAGTGCTGGGTTCTTTGACAATCCGATAATTTCCGTCCCACTTTTAATACACTTAATAGGAACAGCCACAAATTTGGCAATACACAAGGAATGGATCAACTCGGCTAAATATACATTTAGCTTCACTCGCTTATCAACTGAGTCTGCACAAGCAAACTTACAAAGTAGATCATAGGGCACACGGATTTTATCCAAGATTACATGACACGACTCATTAAATTCTTGAACGTTAACCCCAATCCGCTAACTTATCCACATTTTACACGACTGGGCACCGTCCGTACCTTGTGGTAACAGAGTCTGCGGGATATACGCTTTAAACTTGAGTGGGAAATGGTTGGACGTAAAATTATTATCTATAAGTTCGTCACAACTCATGCCGACGAAGACTATAAACTATTCTGACACTTCAAAAATAAAGTAAGAAAACTAACACGTTATTTTCAAGCTCAAAGAGGAAAACAAGTCACCAAAAATACAAAGAAAATCCCACGGTTTCTGGATTATGTAAGTTCCAAGCGACATGACCGACCTAGCATCCCAGCTCTAATAGATCCTTTATTTGGAAAAACATTGGACCCCATTTAAAAAGCCAATCTATTTAAGTACCATTTAGCATTAGTTTTCACACCACAATCTGAGGATAGAAGTGATGCAGCACAAATAGATGAAAAAAATATTGGCTTCTCAGTGGTAGATTTCGATGAAGAGTCCATCAACCAAAAACTCAAAAAGCTAAACACAAATAAATCTGAAGGCCCAGACGGCATAACCCCTCGCATTCTTAAAGAACTCGCAGCACAAGTCACAAGACCCTTATCCATCTTTATGACATCTATACGTGAAAACTTCCCATTATCTGAAAAACAGCAATTAAAACCCCAATCTTCAAGAAAGGTAAAAAACAAAACCCAATCTACTACAGGCCCATAAGTCTTACGTGCATCACTTGAAAAATCCTCGAGTCTATCATAGCAGACATATTACTAGAATACCTTCTAACCGAAAAGTTAATCAACAAAAGGCAGTTTGGATTCTTAAGACATAGGTCAGCTGAATCCTAACTACTTCTAGTTACAGACACCTGGAGACTAAAAGAGACTAAACCTCGAAAAAGACACAAAAGTCGACACAATATGCCTTGATCTTAGTAAAGCCTTCGATAAAGTTTTTCATTCAAAGCTCCTTCATAAGTTGAGAAACCTTGGATTGCGGGCAAAGCTCTTGGCTGGATCACGAGTTTTCTGGCAGGCAAGCCTCTTTCTCACAACTCTATTTTTTAAAACAATAAAAAACTTTAGCGTAAAGAGCGAGGCGTTGAGGAGGGGACAGCCCCTTTCATATACGGAATAATTTCTGTTCGTTTTAAGTTTTAATGTCGCTCCTTACTTTCAGTTAAAAAAACTTGTTTTTTTTATTTAATGCTCGTAAAACGCGAAAGTAAGGAGTAGAATCAAAACTTAAAACAAACAGAAATTACTACTCATATGAGGGGGGCTCCCTCCTCATATAAAGACAATAAACTTATCTATAAAATTGAGTTGGCAAAGAAAAAACAAGATATAAGAAGAATTTTCTATAAGAATTCTGGCAAATTCCCCCGGTATAAAATTCAGGGAAAATAAAATCTTCCCTGAAAAAAAAAATAAATAAAAAAAATGGTCACATAAAATATGGTCACACGACACCTTAAAAACCATTGATGCACTTGAGAAGATTCAGCGAAGAGCAACACAACTTACAACAAAACTAAGAGACCTCTATTACTGTGATCAATTGGAAAAGCTGTCACTTCCTTCCACCTCCTATAGACTCCTCCGATGGGATCTTATTGAAACTTTCAAGATATGTCACAAATACTACAATAACATTGGACCAGAGGAAATATTCTTCTTTAACACTAATAAATTACGAGGACACAACTTTAAGCTAAAACAGAACACTTTCAATAAAGAAGTTGGAAGATGGGCCTTCTCAAACTGAGTAGTCAAGGAATGGAACAACCTCCCCCAAGAAAGTGTTATGGCTGACTCTACCAACTCTTTCAAGAGTCGTATTGACAACTTTTTTAGTTAATGTAAACTTTTAGAGGCGAAAGGCTTTTTATTGTAGTATATTATTATTATTTTTATATCAAGCACAAAAGAAATTTCGACAAATTGGCTTGCTACAACATGGTCCAAGTTGGACGTGCTTCCAGAGTTATGAATGTACGAATATTTATCATTTTTTGCTCTCACGCATAGATCCTCACCCTTAAAAGCGAATCAAACGCTTCTACGACTTGGCGCTACGCGGTCGTCGCATTCCAGGTCGCAGTTGGAGTAACCTACTTTAATACAATTAAGCTTGCCCAGACGAGCTTTTCCCTAGCATTTAGAAAGTTTAGAGACTCTAATTGCTAAGCAACTTTCCGATTTGTCGACCCGGTAATCAGTGAGAAGAAAGACATTTATTTATGGCCATGTTGTTGACTCTAACAGTGAGGTAGTAATCCTCGGAATCCAAGAATCAGAGCCTAGTTTGATCAAACGTACATTATTAATCCTCCTGGAGGACGACAACAATCTTTTGTTTGCTTCGCAGGCATAGAATATACATTATGACAAGGTAAAAGATTCAACAACTCTACGCCTAGATCCATAGTAAAATGCTCTTGCAGGCATATTATGTCAAACTCGCGAAGAAAATCAAGGAGGAATGTGGAGCGGTTTATAAAGTTCCCATTGATATTCCAAGATATCAGACTAAGTTATGTCGGGGGTTGCTCGGTCTAAGTGAAGGCCTAGCAGAGATCAGCTTTGTTTAGCGGCGGGACAATTTGCATTGTAGCATGTGTGACCATTTTTCTTACATACAACACGAAAAATAGCACCGGTGCATGAATTGAATTTGCTGGACGCATGGTCAGTTGCTCCAAAGCGACCACAAATGGCGACGTTATTACAATTGGCCGCATGATGGCCTTCAGCGTGACAAGAGGAGCATCTTCTTGGAAAGAACTGGTATTCGTCAACAGGAAGTTCTTCGATATCAATGTTGGCTCCGTGTTTGAGCAAGGAGTCTAAATCAGCGCGGGTATCGAAGTAAACCTTGTAAGAATGTGAGCTTCCGATCCTGACTGCTTTGCCAGTTCTGGGAATAACCTGCAACACATCTTTTTCCTTTATTTCGACTATTCCTCACTGACCCAGAGCCAGGAGTAAGAGTCAGGATGCTGAGCCGATTAAAAAGCTTTAAGCGGAATCATTGCAGGATTTTTTTTTTTATCTTCGAGGCGTCCTACATTATACTTTTGGGAGGGAGTAACTCTTATTCAAGCTGCTAGTTTGAGGGCTAGGATAGACATCACTAGTGAGTGGTCGGACCCAATTTCGGAGCAAATGTTAGCGCCTCTAAAGGTTCTACGATTCATTATAGAGCTTCTGTAACGCCCATATATTAAAATGTTGGAATAAAGTCGATTTGAGACTGTGTTTCTTCCCTCTCTGAACTTCCAGGTAATTTCGCGCAGTGCTTGAACAGGTTATTGACTGATTAGGTTGTGAAGTTGAGCAAACTATTTCGCAAACTAATTCTCCCTCGCTAGTATTTATTATTGGGCTTAAATTTGCCTACAAGTCCTTCACTGTTGGCTTCACGGCTATCGACGTAGCCGTTGAAAACGCCTTCAATGATCAAAAGGTCACGCCTTGGTATGGATATAAACAGATCTGTTGGCTTATCAAAGAGCTCGTCTATTACGAATCCTTCAGGGATTGTCGTGGGAGCATATGTGACAATAATAGTGATGTTGAATAATTTGCTCTTAAAACAGGCAACACCCAATCACGAGCAGATAGTTTGCCATTCTAGGAAGTTGATTGTGTTTCTGCTATTCAGGAGCAGTCCTACACAAGGTTGACCCACACCATCGTCTGAACCGGGATTAGGGAAGTGAAAGAGATCCTGTCCATCAGGGGTAAAGACAAGTTCATTTTTGACAGTTTCATATGCTCTCATTTTAGATAGGCCATGTGTCGTGACGCTTGGACTCTCCAGCAACAAATGCTATTGTTGTTAATAACTTCGTTGAGCAAAATTTCCAGCACCCCATACTGGGGGATTGGTGTCGTTCAAATAGCGGACTGGCTTACTGACTTTTCACCGGGGTCACCTGAGCCTCCAGTGCATTGCTTGCCACGGATGGCGTAGATGAAAGATTTCCATTACTATTGTCATCAATTTCCCTACAATTCACGTGAACATGTTTAACCGTCTGGTCCTCAATCCTAGACGGTACCCCTTCCGCGTGTTAGCCAGCATCTGTCAAAAGATAGGTTGACAGAGCGGTTGCCACCTTCTCTGTGCGGTGTTCGATACCCGTCATGAAATAATTTCCCAAAACATGTTTTCAGACAACAGGCTTGTGATTTTCAAAAGATTTCCTGAGGCCCTCCCCCGAAAACTCTCTTTTCCCCTGGAGGGTTGCCCCCAGACATAGGTCCCCTCTTAACACCCTCCCCCCCCCGCCACCCAATCGAAATGCAGAAATTACGCCTATGTTTGAAGCCAGCATTGTTCCAAAAACCCTCTAGAATTGTTCAAATTTTAACATAGTAATTAAATTGAATTTAAAGAAGCATAGAAACAGATATCATTTTCCTTACAACATCCAAAACTTTAACTTAAACTTGGGAAAAGACTATATTAAGATTAAGACTAACATCATTACAATACAGTCGTAAATTAATAAAAGCATTAATACCTAACTTTTGTTTCCAAAGATAAAAGATAAATCAAAGTGTAAAAAAGCATTATGTAATGAACGCAGAACTAAAATAAATTTTTTTTACCTTTTTGGATTAAGCTAGAAAAAATAAGACTTTTTAAGCGACTGCACACAAACTTGTTAGATAAGACAGTCGTTTATATAGGCTGTAAAAAGAAAATAAATTACGCGTATGTGCCTGAATAAACATAGGTGATTGTGTTACCGGTTGGTTAGATACCATTTCCACAAAACCCGCCCAGGCATTACACCCCTTGCTCTGTCATTTTATCAGGAAAAGCGGAAGGGGGGTCAAAAACATGAACAACAGTGTTTTAGGCCCTAATTTTCAGGGAATTAACTTTTATCCAAAGGATTTACCTCAATCCCCCCTCCTCATGGGAGCAGATATAAGTATAAAGGCCATAAAATGAACAACTAAGTGTTTAAAACATTTATCGGAGTCTATTCAGAAACAAAGAAAAAAATAAAATGAAAATCGAAACATTATATTGATGCACAAAACTGAACTAAGTTTTCTAGTCCAATATTTCTGGGATCTTTCCAAGCAATTGTAATGCAATAATGCTCGAGCAATTGAGTAAGGAGTTCAATTTCATCAAAAAATTCGATCTTTTCCATTTCACGGCGTTCAGAGGTGGCGAATAAATGGTACACCTCATCCATTGTCCATACATTGGCTTTATCCCATTCAGCTTCTTCAAACCTAAAAATATTTCAATTTCCATGTGTAGTTTTTCAATCCAAATCTACAAGTAGATGTCAGCCTAGTGGTGTATTCCTCTACTAATAATTTTTGAAAAATAATGCAAAACTAAGATTAGTGCAGCATTTGATACTATAAAATGTAAAATTCTCAGAACTGTCTGCAGTGATTAATAAAGGAATTCACCATTAGGCGTAATCCTTATTCAGACAAACGTAAAAAAAGACAAGTAAAAACTTTCTAAAACTTAATCGTCCCTACTTAAAAAACGATGCCATTTATTCCGTGTATAAGCTAAGGTGACACAATCATGGGCACCCATAAGGGGGGGGGGGCAGGAGGGGGCGCCCCTCCTGGCTGAATGATGCTGCCTTATTTTTTTATTTTTGTTCTGAGATTTCTATTATATAGCATTAAAAGTACCAATTAGACCAGGTAAGTCCCCCATGGAATTCAGCTAATGGGCGCCCATGGAAACAATATAGTCGTTACTTCTTATTCCTTTCCAGTAATTGTGCAACTCGTGCAAACAAGGTTATTCCTATGTTATTTTTGCTACATAAATCCATCCATTTTAGTTTTGGTTATTGACTACCATTTAATCACCAAATAACCACAATTCCGACAAATGGCCAGACGACTCATGCGGTGATGAAAAAGAATTCTCTATTGCGGAGTAAATAAGCTTACCACGAAGTCTTCACTGGTTCACAGCCCAATTCAGGTTGCGATATTTGTGATCTTTCATAATTTTAGTTCGTCAGTTTGTAATACAAACTTCATTTGGGTTCAAATAGATGTCAGGTTTAAAAAGGATTAACTTTACTGCCTTATTTATACATTTAGCGATAAGAATAAGAACGAAATAGACCGGGTTCAACCCGTCGTTTCTTGTGAATTTTTTAAACTTTGTTTTTGAAATGAGGCTATTATCGTACGGCTTTTGACAGAAGGGAAGTTAATTATTGTTTAGCTATTGAATGTGCACATTCAGGCTGAGTAAGATTCCCATTTCCAAAACTTCTTACAAGTTTTTTTTTAAATCTAACTTCAGATTACATGATGTGTTAAAAAGTTGGAGGGGGCAACTGTATTGCTGGGGCTTACACTCCACTCATAATGAGAAATAACCTATACCGATTACGACACGTGGGTTATTTCCTTATCCCCCCCCCCAAAAAAAAAATAAACTTTGGCGGCAAAACCTCATCCATGGAATCTTGCTCAATCGCCATTTCAGGCTGCCACACTTGGGGCTTGGTTGGGGACGAGGTACCTTATAGGTACAACCAAACGGGAATTTCTATTTGCTCAAAGTCGGCTTGACCTATAAAGCTGTACTTCGAGATATCCCCTCTGAATAAGAACTAACCTTCTCAATTTAGGAGATCAATCCTTCCACAACAAAATTGCAATTAAAACTCACATAACCTGGGCCTAGGCTAGGAAAAATGTATGGACGCAATAAATCTGGAAAGACTTACTATTTCTTCAAAAGTACAAAATAAACTGAAAAAAAGAGGAAAAGATCTTGCTAACCTCTAAGATAGCTGTGACCTTTGACATTCTCACTAATCCAGGGCCCATCATGACATGCGGTAAACAGCTGACTTCAATAAATGAATCTGTCATTATAACATCATCCAAAAGACAAGAAAAAGCTGTCTGGACTACGGATGAGACACAGTCGGGGTGTGAATTCTTTGCACCTTTATTAAGTAGCTTATTCGAAACAATAAGAAAAAAAGATTCCCGCGGAGCAAAGGAAAAAGAAAAGAAACGAGCTTAAAGAGCGTTCACCGACATTTTAAATGACATCTATTTGACTACAGTAGAGATGACCCTAAAGCTCGTGTCACCCACCCCTGCTGCCACCTACAACTTTTTTACATAATTTATGTCTGTTTGTTGTCAGTGAGAATGAAAAAACAGGAACTTCCTCACATTGATGGATGTTTTCATGGATGGGTTTGTGTGTGGGTCAATTTATTTTATGTTTTCATGAATGTCAACAGTAATTCATGTCTGTTTTATGGTTGTTGTCAGTGAGAATAGAAAAATAGGAATTTTGTTACTTTGATGAATGTTTTCTTGGATGGTTTTGTGTGGGTCAATTTATTTGATGTTTTTCATGGATGTCAACAGTAATTTATGTCTGTTTGTTGTCAGTGAGAATGAAAAAACAGGAACTTTCTCACTTTTATGGATGTTTTTATGGTTTTTGTCAGTGAGAATGAAAAAACAGGAACTTTCTCAGATTTATGTCTGTTTGTTGTCAGTGAGAATGAAGAAACAGGAACTTTCTCCCATTTATGTCTGTTTGTTGTCAGTGACAATGGAAAAACAGGAATTTTCTCACATTGATGGATGTTTTCTTGGATGGTTATGTGTGTTGGACAATTTATTTGATGTTTTTCATGGATGTCAACAGTAATTTATGTCTGTTTTATGGTGTTTGTCAGTGAGAATTTGAAAACAGGAACTTTCTCACTTTTATGAATGTTTTTATGGTTTTCGTCAGTGAGAATGAAAAGACAGGAACTTTCTCACATTTATTTCTGTTTTATGGTTTTTGTCAGTGAGAATGAAAAAACAGGAATTTTCTCACTTTGATGGATTATTGAGTTTAATGGGGACAGGTCAATGACACTTCCTTCAAGGTCTCTTTCTCCAGGTGTGTTTTTGGCCAAGTGCCCGCTAGGGGAGAATGTTATGATCCAGCAATAGGAAATAGATTGTTTCCGGGGAAGCTAATTAATGTCTGACAGATGACGTCAAGTTAATTAATGTCTTTTGAGTTCGACCAGAATTGTTTCCGAGGCAAAGTTTAGATCACACATGACAGATGATGTCATGATTGATTGACTGACAAGAAAGGGGAATTAATTAGTTGTTTCTAAGGGGAATTGTTTCCGAGCGAATGTTTTGATCTTAGCGATGAAGTGATTAGCGCGCGAAAGGGTTTCTTTGTAATTCCAAATGTGAAAGCACAGGGATGCCAAAACAAAAGGAACTCGCTGAAATTACGTTTAGGGATTATTTGGGCGATACCGTTTTAGCCATTTTAGGGAATTATTTCGGCGAAACAGTTAGAGACATTTTAAAAGATGATTTTAGAAAAGGTTTTAGAAGAAAATTTGAGGGCAAAACTCTGTGGTCGTTATAATACACAAGTTGTATTTTAACAGTGTCGTGAGGTCCCCTACCCCAACCCCAAAGGGTTGCGATCCCCCTACCCCAACCCCAAAGGGTGCCAATCCCCCTACCACAACCCCGAAGGAAGCCCCCGGTCCTCAAAGGTCCCCCAAGCTCCCAAAGGTCCACCGGACCCCCAAAGGCCCTCACTCGGTCCCCAAAGGTCCACCTGACCCCCAAAGGCCCGCCTCCGGTCCTCAAAGGTCCCCCAGGCTCCCAATGGGCCCCCGGACCCCCAACCGCCCGCCCCGGGCCAAGGCCCTCCCCCCGTACCCAAATGTCCCCCCGGCGCCCAAAGGACCACCCAGCCCTCAACGGCCCCCGGATCCCCAAAAGCCCTCTCAGGTCCCCAAAGAGCCCCAATCCCCATTTTGTTAATACTTTTTTTGTGCATTTGAGACACAGAAGGGTCCCCACATTTCAAAAGGCTCTATTATATTTTTTCAGGACAAGTTTTTTTCTTAATGTCCTTCATAAACCAATTTTACAACTTGAAGTAGTTATCTTTTCCCCCACAACTTTACTATAAGGCTTTTTGAATTACCCAATAACATACAATACTTTTCAAAGGCATTTCAGAACAAGTTTTTTTCTTAAGCTCCTTCCTAAGCCCATTTTACAAGTTGAAGTACTTATCTTTTCCCCACAACTTTACTTTACGACTTTTTTACACACCCAAACATCAAGCAATACTTTCCAAAAGGCTTTATTATATCTTTTCAGTACAAGTTCTTTTCTTAATATCCTTCTTAAACCAATTTTACTAATTCTAAATTTTTCCTTAGTAGAAGAAAAAGCTATATCATAGTTGCGAATATTTTCTCGGAAGATAAGTAGTTCTATTTCAATTTGAAATTTTATCAATGAAGTTAAGAAAAGTTAAAGTTCTCTTCTGAATTTTCTCAATGAAAAAGAAATTAGTTATTAATCAATTCTATTTTTTCCGAATAATATAAAAATTTTTCACTTCGGATCAAATTTTTCTCAGAGATGAAAAAAATTTAAATACTGTTCCTAATTTTTCACGGAAGATAGAAAAGTTTAAGTTCTCTTCTGAATTTTACCAAAGAACACACTCCAATTGTAATTTCTCCAGAGAAAATAAAAATCTTAAACTTCAGTTTTAAGTTCACCAAAGACATACAGAAATTTAAAGTTCTATTCTAAATTTTTCCGTAGTAGATAGAAAAAGCTATAGCATACTTGTGAATATTTTCCGAGAAGATAAAAAGTTCTACTTCAATTTTTAATTTTCTCAACGAAGTGAAGAAAAGTTCAACTTATATTCTGAATTTTTTCAATGAAAAAGAAATTAGTTATTGATCATTTTTATTTTTCCAAATAATATAAATATTTTCCAACTTTAAAATTGGCACACACAAAAAATTAAACACACACACACACACAAACTTACACACACACACACACACACACAAACTTACACACACACACACACAAAAACTCACACACACACACACACACACACAAAAAAAAAAACTTACACACACACGCAAAAACTTACACACACACAAAAACTTACACACACACACAAAAAATAAAACAAACAAAAAAAAACTTACACAAAAAAGAACTTAAACACAAAAAAAAACTTACACACATAAAAACTTACACACGCAAAAAAAAACTTACACACACACACACAAAAATTTACACACACAAAAACTTACACAGACAAAAAAACTAACACACACAAAAAAATTACACACACACACAAAAACTTACACCCACAAAAAAAAACTTACACACACACACATACACACACACAAAAACTTACACACACACAAAAACTTACACACACACACAAAAACTTAAACACACACAAAAAAAAATACACACACACACAAAAACTAACACACACACGCAAAAACTAACACAAACACAAAAACTTACACACACACAAAAAAACTAACACCCACACACAAAAACTAACATACACACAAAAACTTACACACACACAAAAACTTACACACACACACAAAAACTTACACAAAAACAAAAAATTTAATACACACAAAAACTTACACCCACACACAAAAACTTACACACACACACAAAAACTAAAAACCACATAAAATAAGCACACACACAAATAAAATTACACACACAAAAAAAATAACACACACACACAAAATTACACACACACACAAAAACTTACACACACACACACACACACAAATTTACACACACACTCACAAAAAAAAACTTACACACAAACAAAAACATATACAAATGACTGCTAAGCATGTTAAAGGCTAACTATTTTCTAGCGAAAACACAAAAAATCAGAAAAAAATGCTCAGTGTTCCTATTGTAGCCACACACTTAGACTAAAATTACGATATTTATGCACAGATTCAACTAACTACGGCTAAGTATGTTAAAGGCGAGCCATTTTCTTGCGAGAACACAAAAATCAGAACACACACACACAAAAACTTACACACACACAAAACTTACACTCACACAAAAACTTACACACACAAAAAAATTTACACACACACACAAAAACTTACACACACACAAAAACTTACACACACACACAAAAAAATTACAAACACAGAAACACTTACGCACACACACAAAAACTTACACACACACACAAACTTACCCACACACACAACAAACTTACACACACACACAAACACAAAAACTTACACACACACACACACACACAAATTTACACACAAACAAAAACTTACACACACAACGGCTAAGTATGTTAAAGGCTAGCTATTTTCTTGCGAAAATAAAAAAAATCAGAAAAAATGCTCATTGTTCCTTTAGTAGCCACACAATTAGACTAAAAATTACGAAATTTATGCACTCTTTCAACTAACTAGTTTCTTAAAAGGCGAGGTATTTTTCTAGCGAGAACACAAACAAATCATTCAGCGGTATTAATTAAAATGATGATACATCAACCAAAAACCCTCAACGTGAACTCCGATTAACCATCACCAAAGTGTCACAATGCCGTCAGTGTGTCAACACCCCTCTGAAAATAGGGGGGTAAAGGTCAACTGCGAAGATATTTAGCCTACAGAAAAAATTGCTCATTGTTCCTTTAGTAGCCACGCAATTAGACTAAAAATTATGATATTTATGCGCAGTTTCAACTAACTACGGCTAAGTATGTTAAAGGCGAGCCATTTTCTCGCGAGAACACAAAAATCAGAACACACACACACAAAAACTTACACACACAAAAAAACTTACACACACACAAAAACTTACACACACACAAAAATTTACAGACACACACAAAAATTTACCCACACACACAAAAACTTACACACACACAAAAACTTACACACACACACAAAAACTCACACACACACACACACACACACACACACACACACAAAAAAAAACATACACACACAAAAACTTACACACACACAAAAATTTACACACACACAAAAAATAACACACACACAAAAAATTACAAACACACACACACAATTAGACAAAAATTACGATATTTATGCACAGTTTCAACTAACTACGGCTAAGTATCTTAAAAAGGCGAGGTATTTTTCTTGCGAGAACACAAAAAATCATTAAGTGGTATTAATGAAAATGATGATAATCAACCGAAAACTGTCAACGAGAACACCGATTAACCATCAACAAAGTGTCACAATGCCGTCAGTTTGTCAACACCCCTCGGAAAATAGGGGGTAAAGGTCAACTGCGAAGATATTTAGCCTAAGAAACTAGAATATGACATTGCAACCCTTCACTAATAACTATTGAAAACCAAAAGCTCAAACGCAGATGAACTACTGTTCGCCATTTACTACATTGCAACTACCTCTGAAACATGATAACTTGATAATCATTTCTAATTTTAACAATTCCTTGCATACATACTTGAAACATAATCAACTCAGCCTTGGAGAGATTTGATATTTAGCACTAAATTAAACAAATGAAAGAATTCACATTTTAGAGTTAAAAAGTGCGCAAAGAAAAAAAAGCAAATATAATAGTCGTTTAAAATCCACCCCCCCCCAAACTCAAAAATTTCTGGGCGAACATATTTTCAAGGTTTTATTCTAAGTGAACAATCTTACATTTTCAGGAGTGAGGAGTCGTTCACATTGGATTGGGAATAAAAGTCAAACTTATGCTCAAAGAGCGAGAAGTTTTAGTGTTGCATCTTACTTACAACTGAAAAATTATTTTTTAATTTTATGTTTTACCATTTTTTCAAATCATGCCATAAATATCCGTTTGAATAGACCCTCACTTATCAGTTTAACTCGTTTCGAGTACCGGATCGATTCGAACAGCAAACATTCTTTCTAGTCTTTAGACTTTTCAAGCATAATAAACTTGATTATGATATGTAATTTGTAGGACCGGTGGTCTTTTCCTTCAAAAACTTTCTCGTACAGCTAACCGTTGATGTTGCATTGGAATAAAAAGCAAATTCTGTGTGGACGTACTAGATACCACAGACCCAGAAGGGCTGAATTCACATTTTAGAGACACAACATGCACACAAAAAAAAGCAATATAATAGCAATTTAAAATCCCCCCCCCCCAAACTCAAAATTTCTGGGGGGGACATATTTTAATCGTATTTTGACTATTTTCCTTTGGAAAAAACACCGAAAAGTCATATTAAGGGATAAATTTGTGAGTTTTCACTGACAATTCCCTTTTAGCCAATCCTTCCTATTCAAGGGAACATAGTTCTTCGAATTTTACATATTTCTGGTTGGAAAACACACTAATAGGTCATATTATTTAAACTTACATCAAACATTGGAGAGCGTACGTTTGAAGAACTATCCATTATTTTTATATATTGTTCTATATTTCAGCTTATACTGATTTCTAAAACTACAAAACCCTGAAATATACTGACCTAACGGTTATCTATTTGCGAAAATCGTACTAGGTCACGCTCTTAGAACAATAATTGCCTTTCTATCTATCACTTAACACTCGCGGGAATTACCACATCACTCACGGGGAACGGATTCAAAACAATATTTCTTACATCATATAGTCTAATTGCGACAAACGAGGCACGTTCAATGCAGATTAAAACCAGAATAGAACAGAAACACATAAAAATAAGAAAAAAAGGGAATTGCAACCAATCATATGCCGAAGCGCTAGTGCTACTTAATTAAAGAACGATGTGGGCACAATATGTTGTTTTTGGTTTTTTCTTCATAGCCAGGGCACTTCGTATAGAAGGACTCGTCACAGAAACTTTGAAAAGGGCTAATTTGATTGGAAATTAAAGTGGCTAATGTCCAATTCACAGGAGGGGGCATGAAAACTATGGTTTTTAACTATGATATGCAAGACTAGAAAGAAAAGTCTTTAGGAGTTGCCCCTCCCCTTCCGCCTCAACCCTCGCCTTTGAAATCAACACACCTCCTGCCCCCAAAACTCAAATTTTCCAGAGGATTTTAAAATCCCTCCCCCCCAACACCATATTTCTCGGAACGGATCTTCATCAGATGTAAATATTTTAGTTGGAAAACATGCCTGCCGAAGCACTAGTGCTACCTAAGTAAAGAACTATGTGCACAGAATATATTGTTTTTTGTTTTTTCTTCATAGTCAGGGAACAGTGTAGTCAAAGACTTATCACAAAAACTTTAAAAAGGGCTCATTTTATTGAAAATTAAAGTATATAGTGGGAAATTCACACGAGGGGGCGTGAAGATCCTTGTTCTTAACTATGATATGCAAGACTAGAAAGAAAAGTCTTTAGGAGTTGCCCCCTCCCCTTCCGCCTCAACCCTCGCGTTTGAAATCCCCACACCCCCTGCCCCCAAACTCAAATTTTCCAGAGGATTTTAAAATCCCCCCCCCCAAACACGAAATTTCTAGGAACGTATTTTCATCATATTTAAATATTTTCGTTTGAAAACCTGCATGCCGAAGCGCTAGTGCTACCTAAGTAAAGAACGATGTGGGCACAATATGTTGTTTTTGGTTTTTTCTTCATAGCCAGGGCACTTCGTATAGAAGGAGTCGTCACAGAAACTTTGAAAAGGGCTCATTTGATTGGAAATTAAAGTGGATAGTGACCAATTCACAGGAGGGGGCGTGAAAACTATGGTTTTTAACTATGATATGCAAGACTAGAAAGAAAAGTCTTTAGGAGTGGGGCTGCCCACCGCCTCAACCCTTGCTCTTGAAATCCCCCCTAAAGTTGAAGTTTAGTCTAAACTAGCATGACCACAAAATTACACAATATTGCAAAGAAATACCAAAACCATAGGTTAGGCTAGGTCAGGTTAGGTTAGAAGTTAGGTTTCTCCACGTTTAAGTTAGGTTAGATTACGTTGGCTTATCATGAGCGCTCATGATAAGTTTTTGTGTGTGTAAGTTTTTGTGTGTGTGTAAGTTTTTTTTTGTGTAAGTTTTTTTGTGTGTGTGTAAGTTTTTGTGTGTGTGTGTGTAAGTTTTTGTGTGCGTGTAAGTTTTTGTGTGTGTGTGTTAGTTTTTGTGTGTGTGTGTGTGTGTGTTAGTTTGTGTGTGTGTGTGTGTAATTTTGTTTGTGTGTGTGTGTGTGTGTGTGTGTGTGAGTTTTTGTGTGTGTGTGTGTTTAAGTTTTTTTTTGTGTGCCCATTTTAAAGTTGGAAAATATTTATATTATTTGTAAAAATAGAAATGATCAATAACTAATTTCTTTTTCATTAAAAAAATTCAGAATAGAACTTGATCTTTTCTTCACATCCTTGATAAAATTAGAAATTGAACTAGAACTTTTTTTTTTCCGGGAAAACATTCACAAATATGCTCGAGCTTTTTCTCCTTACTACAGAAAAATTTAGAATAGAAATTTAAATTTCTTTATGTCTTTGGTGAACTTAAAAATGAAGTGGAAGATTTTTATTTTCTCTGGAGAAATTACAATTGGAGTGTGTTCTTTGGTAAAATTCAGAAGAGAACTTGAACTTTTATATCTTCCGTGAAAAATTAGGAACAGTATTTAAATTTTTTTCATCTCTTTGAGAAAAATTTGATCCGAAGTGAAAAATTTTTATATTATTTGGAAAAAATAGAATTGATTAATAACTAATTTCTTTTTCATTGAGAAAATTCAGAAGAGAACTTTAACTTTTCTTAACTTCATTGATAAAATTTAAAATTGAAATAGAACTGCTTATCTTCCGAGAAAATATTCGCAACTATGATATAGCTTTTTCTTCTACTAAGGAAAAATTTATAATTTGTAAAATTGGTTTAAGAAGGTTATTAAGAAAATAACTTGTACTGAAAAGATATAATAAAGCCTTTTGGAAAGTATTACTTGATGTTTGGGTGTGCAAAAGAGTCGTAAAGTAAAGTTGCAGGGAAAAGATAACTAATTAAACTTGTAAAATGGGGTTTAGGTAGGACCTTAAGAAAAAAACTTGTTCTGAAATGCCTTTGAAAAGTATTGTTTGTTATTGGATAATTCAAAAAGCATTATAGTAAAGTTGTGGGGGAAAAGATGAGTACTTCAACTTGTAAAATTGGTTTAGGAAGGACATTAAGAAAAAAACTTGTTCTGAAAAAATATAATAAAGCCTTTTTGAAATGTGGGGACCCTTCTGTGTCTCAAATGCACAAAAAAGTATTAACAAAATGGGGATTGAGACTCTTTGGGGACCCGAGCGGGGTTTGGGGGATCGGGGGGCTCTTGAGGGTGGGGGGGTCCCTTTGGAGCCCGAGGGACCTGTGGGAAGGCGGGGAGGGCCTTTGGGGCCCGGGGATGGCCTGTGGGGGTCGAGGGGCCCACTGGGAGCGTGGGAGACCTTTGAGGACCGTAGGAGGGCCTTTGGGGGTCCGAGGGACGTTTGGGGACGGGGGGAGGGCCTTGGGGGTTCCAGGGGCCCTTGGCGAGCTGGAGATAGGATTGCGGACTGGGGAGTTTCCTTCGGGATTGGGGTAGGGGGATTGAAACCCTTTGGGGTTGGGGTAGGGGGATCGGAACCCGTTGGGGTTGGGGTAGGGGACCTCACGACACTGTTAAAATACAACTTGTGTATTATAACGACCACAGAGTTTTACCCTCAAATTTTCTTCTAAAACCTTTTCTAAAATCATCTTTTAAAATGTCTCTAACTGTTTCGCCGAAATAATTCCCTAAAATGGCTAAAACGGTATCGCCCAAATAATCCCTAAACGTAATTTCAGCGAGTTCCTTTTGTTTTGGCATCCCTGTGCTTTCACAATTGAAATTACAAAGAAACCCTTTCGCGCGCTAATCACTTCATCGCTAAGATCAAAACATTCGCTCGGAAACAATTCCCCTTAGAAACAACAAATTAATTCCCCTTTCATGTCAATCAATCAATCAGGACATCATCTGTCATGTGTGATCTAAACTTTGCCTCGTAAACAATTCTGGTCGAACTCCAAAGACATTAATTAACTTGACGTCATCTGTCAGAAATTAATTAGCTTCCCCAGAAACAATCTATTTCCTATTTCTGGATCATAACATTCTCCCCTAGCGGGCACTTGGCCAAAAACACACCTGGAGAAAGAGACCTTGAAGGAAGTGTCATTGACCTGTCCCCATTAGACTCAATAATCCATCAAAGTGAGAAAGTTCCTGTTTTTCCATTCTCACTGACAAAAACCATAAAACAGACATAAATGTGAGAAAGTTACTGTCTTTTCATTCTCACTGACAAAAACCATAAAAACATCCATAAAAGTGAGATAATTCCTTTTTTTCAAATTCTCGATGACAAACACCGTAAAACAGACATAAATTACTGTTGACATCTTTGAAAAACATCAAGTAAATTGTCCACCATACATAACCATCCAAGAAAACATCCATCAATGTGAGAAAATTCCTGTTTTTTCATTGTCACTGACAACAAACAGACATAAATGGGAGAAAGTTCCTGTTTTTTCATTCTCACTGACAACAAACAGACATAAATCTGAGAAAGTTCCTGTTTTTTCATTCTCACTGACAAAAACCATAAAAACATACATAAATGTGACAAGGTTACTTTTTTTTCAGTCTCACTTAAAAAAAACATAAAACAGACATAAATTGCTGTTGACATACCTGAAAACATCAAATAACTTGACAAATACACATAACGATCCATGAAAACGTCGATCAATGTTAGAGAGTTCCCGTTTTTTCATTCTCACTGACAAAAACCATAAAAAAGACATAAACTGCTGTTGACATCCATGAAAAACATCAAATAAATTGACCCACACACATAACCATCCAAGAAAACATCCATAAATGTGACGAAATTCCTGTTTTTTCATTCTCACTGACAACAAACAGACATAAATTATGTAAAAAAGTTGTAGGTGGCAGCAGGGGTGGGTGACACTAGCTTTAGGGTCATATCTACTGACTACATTATCTGATAAACCATTAGGGCCAGGGGCCTAACGTGATGTATCTTGGTTTGTATCTTTAATTGGTATTTTTGTTTAAACTAATAATTTTACTTAAGAATAGCAAAAGGAATCTTACTAATGTAGTTAATTGTAGATAGAGTCTGCTTTAAAACTTAAAAATAAACACCTTTAAATAGTTTAGTTTTTCTTATTATTTTATTCTGTTATTCATTTGATGAAAGAGCTAGGGACTTTTATTGGCACCACTACAAAATGTTCAGAGTTAAATGAATGTTAAACTCTCACATAAGTGACACGATTGTAGTTATAATTAGTCCCTAACCGTTTACAGTAAGCTATGTATATTGATACAGTTACAGTTTTAGACTCCGTAGATCTATGCTCCCAAGGCTGTAAAAAAATAAGCTATTTCAAGAAGTTATTCAGTAAAGAAGTTATTCAGTCCATATGCTATCGAATTTCTTTTGGCCCAACAGTGAAATGTACTTCTTCCCTAAATAGTCATAAAGCTTCATTTTTTTACACTGACTTCAAATCAAGACGTTTTATGAAGTTTGAACATGTCACTCAAAATAAAATTACATAATAAAAAATTTCCGAAGAAGCCTTTTCCATAGATATTACCTGTCGCATATTGTGTCTAACTACCAACTCGGGAGATTACAGAAATTACGAATCCAGATGTGCAAAACACTTGTTTATAGTAAAACTACGAACTACAGATCGCAACTGCAGCGAGCTCAATTGGTAAAGTAAATTTTTACCAAAAGTGAATTTTAGAGGCACACAATGTAAGCTTCATGTCATATTCAGTATGTGACAAAAAATGTAACCATGTCTAACTATTTCAGCTTATTACGTGTCACTATTATTCTCCATGACCACACTGCCTTTTCTATGACGAAATCAGTAAGAATTCCAAATAGGGATAAGTCCTTTTATTAGATAGTGAAACGAAAATATAAAACAGCCGGTCATCATCATCAGTAGAGTTACTCTACTGATTATGATGACCGACTGTGACATCTAAATATTTAGAGTCATTGTTTTATATTTTCGTTTCACTGTCTAATAAAAGGACCTATCCCTATTTGGAATTCTTATTGATTACGTGTCAAAACACTCCTAATTTTATAATACAAAATTTTTATGAAAAATTGATACAAAAATTGTGATTATAACCTTCCAAACAATCTGCACCCCCACCAACACAAGATGTGAAAACAGGTGCCACGAAATGCTTACTTTACATGGAATGCTTACTTTACACGCAATTCTTACTCCAGAAAAAAAGTCGTTGTAAAATATCTTTTCTTTCTACTCAAAGGTTTATAAGACTACATCCGATCAAAATCCGATCAGATACATCCGATCAAAATTTTGAGTTTCCCATTTTGTTCAAAATAGTCCAGAGAACCAATAACCATAACTCCGGGGTTGACAAAAATTCCCATAGCCCTCGGGGCAAGGGCTGAAAATTATGCATTTTGTCCATCGTTAATACATAAAGTTTTTTATTGGGAATATAGGGCAAATTTGATCCTGGATCTAAAAAAAGGCTTAGGGTATTAAGGTGGAACTTTAAGGAAATGTTGAGAGAGATGTCAAACATAATCAAGACACTTTGTACTTGCTGGTTGTCAAAATGGATTTTCAGTAATATCTAAGAAACGATTGAGGGTATCAAGTTCAAACTTTCCAGGTATGTTGAGGGGATGTTGAAGAGTAATTGGAAGGAAACCAGCCTTTCATCCTTGCCCTTTTTAGGTTTCTACGCATCACTGATCAAAATTTTGAAGTCGTCATTTTGTTTAAACGAGTCAAGGACTAATAACTATGCCTCCAGGGATGCCATGTCTCCTACAGCAACGGGGCAAGGACTGTAAATTATGCAATTTGTCCGTTGTTTTCATGTAGAATTGAACGTTAGGAAAAGGTGAAATATTTGAAACTGGGTGTATCCGAAAAGGCTACGGGTATTAAGGTGAAACTTTGGAGAACGTTGAGGGGTATGTTAAACAAACCAAAAGGCGCTGCATGCATCCAGTTTATCAAAAGGTGGATTTGCAATATCTTAGGAACAGCTGTGTGTATAAAGTTGAAACTGTCAGAACATGTTGATGAAGATGTTGGAAAGTGGTTGAAGAGCTGCCAACACCCCTCTCAAACCCTTATTAGCTTCCCCCCTCCAAAACATTCCACCAAATTTTTGAAATACCTACCTTGTTCAAAATAGTCTAAAGGTCAAATAGCTATGCCCACGGGGATGACCTTAAACCCCCATAACGTTTGAGAGGGATGCTGAACACAATCAAAACACAATGTGTGCATCCTGGTTGTTAAACGGAAGTATCAGCAATATCTAAGAAAAGGCCGAGGGTATTATGTTGAAACTTTTAGGGTATGTTGAGAAGGATGTTGAAGAGTGATTGAACGGTAACCAGCCCCCCTTCTCATTGTCCTTTCTAGATGCCCCCCCCCCGCCTAAACATTGGTGAAAATTTTGAAAAAGCGATTGTGTTCAAAATAGTCAAAGGGTCTAGTAGCTATGCTTCCGAGAATGCAATGACCTCCATAGCTCCAGGATAAGGATTGTAAATTATGCAATTAGCCCTTCTTTACGTGCAGGATTTATCATTAAGAAAAGGGGGAATATTTGATTCTGGGTGTGTTTGAAAAGGCTAAGGGCACTAAAATGAAACTTCAGGGAATATTGAGGGGCATGTAAAACTAAACCAAAAAACACTACATGTATCCTGTTTATAGAAAAGGTATATCTGCAGTATCTCAAGAACGGCTGAGGGTAGTAAGTTTAAACTTTCAAGGCATATTGAAGGGGGTGTTGAAAAGTGGTCGGAGGGCAACCACTTCTCCCAGACCCTTTTTAGCTGCCCGCCCCCCAAACAAGACCTGATCCAAAATTTGAATAGCCATCTTTTTCAAAACAGTCAAAACTCAAATAAGTGTGCGTATGCGGATGACGACCTCCCCCCCCCCTCTTCATCTCCTGGGGTCAGTGTTGTAAGTAATTTAAGTTGCCAGTTGTTTATATATTAAGTTGATTATTGGGAAAAGGGAGCATATTGGATCCCGAGTCTCCAAAAAGGCTATGGGTGCTAAGGCAAAACTTTCAGAAAAGATTGAGGGGGAGGTCGAACAATATCAAAACACTATATGCAGGAGGGCTGTCAAAAGGATGCAACAGCAATATCTAAGGAACGCCTAAAGATATAAAGTTGAAACTTGTAAAGGCATATTAATGTAAATGTTGAAACATGACCAAGGAGCAACCCGGCCCCCCCCCCCCCCTTGCCCTTTTAGATGCGCCCTTAACACTGATAGAGATTTTAAAAAGTTATTTTATTCAAAACAGTCACTAGGTCTAACAATTATGCCTCCAGGGATGCCACACCCCATAGCCCCCGGGCAAAGAACTTAGATGTTTCAATTCGTCCATTTTTTACATGTAGGATTATCATTGGGAAAGGAGGAAACAGTTGGATCTTGGGTATTTCCAAAAAAGCTAAGGGTATTAAGGTGAATTTTCAATGAATGTTGAAGGGTCAGTTGAGCTAAGTCAAAAGACACTACTTGCATCCAAGTCACCAAAAAGGCGAACCTACAATATCTTAGGGTAAGGGTATTAATTTGAAACTTTCAGGGTAACTGCTTCTGCGATTACAAATAAGACTGCGACTACTCGAGACAGTGACTGCAACTCCTTTGACTGTGACTACTTTTACTTGCGATTACTTGCATGAATTTCTGAGAGGGTATTAAACAAAATCAAAACAATACCTGCACACTGGTTGTCAAAAGGTGGTATCAGCAGCATCTCAGGGATAGGTCAGTGCATTAATCCGAAACTTTCAGGACATGCTCAAGGAAATGTTCAAAAGTGACCGGAGGGTAGCAACCCTCTACCCCACTTACCGTATTTAGATGCCCCCGTGCCAGCACCAAGCGAAAATTGCAAAAAAAGAAGCAAATGTTCAATATAGTCAAAAGATGTACTAACTATACCTCCGTAGATACCAAGCTTCCTACTGCTTTCGACGTATAGATTGTGAATTAGGCAATTTGCCAAATGTTGACGAAAAGGCTTGTAAACAACACTTCTGCAATATCTCAGGAAGTGTGAAGGGTATTAAGTTAAAACATTCTTAAAATTTTAAGGAAAATATTGAACTTAATGAATAAGAAACTGTGGGCATCCCGGTGCTCAAAAGGGCGTAGGTGCAATGCATCAGGATCACCTAATAGTATTTAGTTAACACTTTAAGGGGATGCTGAACTAAATCAAAAGATACTATGTACTTCCATCTATATAAAATGATGTGTGCAATAGGTGAAATACCTCAGGAGCTGTTTATTAAGGATATTAACCTGAAACTTCCAGGTATTATTGAGGTAGGTGTTACACTCTATCAGAAGGGTGTATCTGCAATATCTCGAGAACAGCTAATGGCATTTATTTGAAACTTTCAGGGAATGTTGAGGGGAATATTGTAGTTAGAATAGAAGATATTGAAGGAATATTGAAGACGCTAGTTAGAACTAACAAATTAGAATCGAATATCTTAATTCTTGAGCCAAAAACGTGAAAATTGAAAAAATATTCAATATATTAACCAATAAAAAACTATGGCAATCAAAAACGAACAGAAATTAATTTCTAAGTTTGACAAGAATATCCAATTTAATATTGATTCATTTTAAGATTTATTTATTCAACTATGTCAGGTGTTCAACTAGGTCATTCTTACTATTTGAAAACCTGAACGAATGTTAAAAGAGTAAAATAATGAACAGCCGGAAGAACAATACTTAATCCACGCTAACAATACATCAAAATTTATAGAAAACTGCAATTTTAATTGATGCTTGTCAATGAAGTCGTTGAGACTATTTGAATGGTGTTAATTACTTTAAAAAGTTCAAAAAATATTGAAAGAAAAGTGAAGAGCAACATAGTCATTTTCAATTTTTTCTCCTGCATGGCCCACCTAACCTAAGAACTTGAGAATATAACTTTCGAGCCAAGCGAAGAAATTAAATTTATGGTCCTCTTTATGGCGTCACAAATCTTTTGATCTTTTGGCAACGGATCATCAAAATTATCTTAATCCAACAACGTATTTTAGTCTAGGCTAAAAAAAAAAAACACACGAGTCGATCATTAAAAAGGTTTTGTGCCCATTTTCGGGTAAGATATAATTTTTATAAAATTCTAAGTCCCCTTATCCCACCCTAAAACTCCCTTAAAGTTTCAACTTAGTTCCCCTAGCTGTTCTCAAGGTATTATTGATACACTCAATCAATAAACTAGCCTCATGTAGGGTCTTTTGATTTACCCGGCGACTTTATACTAAGTTCCACAGGGCCTCCTAGCAAAAACAGTGTAGAGGAATTGGAAAAACAAAATTGTTAGCTCTCTTCCTAATCTGTCTGTCCATCCTGTAAATTAAAATTCGTGGTCCATTTTGCCTCTTCAACACTCCCTGAAATTTTCAAATAGACCCCTCTTGCCGCTCAGGAGATATTGCACAGACGAAATTTTGATAGCTTGGATATACATGCCATCTTTTTATGTATAAAAGCAATAAAAATTAGATAAGTTCTATAGGGGGGATTTAGTGCAAAGAATTCTAAGATAAATTGGAAACAAAACAATCCTACTCCCCCCCCCCTCAACCCCTTTCCAGGACAAAATTCGGGGTTTAATTGCCGGCCAAACACTGCCTAGAAGTTTTAAATTTAGTCCTAACCCGAAATATTGCAAATATACTATTTTGATAACCCGGTTACACACAGTGTCTCGTGATTCAGCTCGCAACTTTAATTACTTTTGTACCATGGATATATTCCAAGTTCCTCGTGGGCTTACACTGCAAAAGCTTTAAGGAGGACCGGAAAAAAGTATTTTGTCCCTTCATCTCCTTCCCCTAAATACAAAATATGTAGTCATGCAACCCCTCCTCCTAACAATCTGAAAGTTTCATTTCGATCCCATTGGCTGTTTCGAGACATTAGAAATGTGCTATTTTGAGAAGCTGTACTCATAGTGTCTTTTTTTTATCTCTGCTCCCTCCCCTGTGTCAAAATCCGAGGTCCACTTGGTTCATAAACATCCCCTAAAAACTCCAGATTAAAACCCCAAGCTGTTCACAAGATATTCCGGGAATTCTATTTTGATAACTGGTTTTCAAATTACCTCACTACTTCATCTTGAATAGATTTCCCTATACCCAAAAACTGAAGGTCCCCCATCCGAGAAAGTTTAAACTCAAAGCCCCAAGCCGCTTCTGAGATATTTCGGTTACAATCCTTTCATAACCTTACGAAACACAGTTCTTCGATTTACCTCGCTAAGAAACCGTGAATAAGTTCCCAGTCCCACAGGAATATACAGCGCAAAAATGTTTAGGCGGATCGAAGACTAAACTTTGTAAGCAGCCTCACTCCCCCGGTACAAAGCTTGACCCCCCCCCCCTTGCTCAACATTCCCTGAAAGAGTCTCCAAAGCCATTCCATAGATATTCAGATACTCTACTTTGGTAAATTGGATACACACAGCGTCTTTCGATTTACATCAACCATCTCCCCAAAGTCGAATTCCAGGTTTGCTTGGTCCCCACCCAAGATTTTAAAGTGTCAAGTCTGTCAAGTCA
Organism: Artemia sp. Qi Xiang Cuo; assembly: GCF_049724085.1. NCBI lineage: Eukaryota > Metazoa > Arthropoda > Branchiopoda > Anostraca > Artemiidae > Artemia > Artemia sp. Qi Xiang Cuo. The sequence continues at coordinate 25,336,106 of NC_142811.1, forward strand.
AATAATATATTTTGAAAACTCAGGTGCCCATAACGACTTTTGCATTACTCAAGTGCATGTGTCGTTTCGGAAGTATACTTGTGGGTAACAACGAGAAATCTTGGCCAACTTCTCTGTGAACTATTTTTAAGTTAAATAATTTAGGGTCACTGCCACTAGGGCTGCGGAGAGTCATGTCGACCCTAGAAACACATTTTTTAGACCTTTTGAAAATTCTGAACAAAATGGCTATCTCAGATTTTGATCCAATATCATGGGGGTTACGAAAGTGATCGCAGTTTTAAAAAAAAGGACAAGTAAGGGGGACTGGTCGCCCTCCAACTACTTTCAGCCCGTAAAAAGGTCACTAGGAATTGTAGTTTCTACGATCTCGGCTTACATAGGAAGTGGCCACAAACAAGTGATAATATATGGGAGGCATAATGCTCTTGATTTCAAACATAATTTTACATACAGTATAGTTCCATTACACATTGCTTTAAACGACAAAATCAACTTTAAAAGATTCAATATCGTTTTTTATAACGTCTTGTTTTAAATTCACTTAGATAAGACAATCGAGAGGAAATAGAAGCAAATTTACCTTCTTTTGTGGGTTTCTTTTGTCATGCATGCTTCTACTCCAGCAAGTGGACATCCCCTTACCTCTAAATTTTCAAGCATAACCTGGCCGAATCGATCACCCATATTAATCTAATAAGAAAGAAGATAAAAATATATAGTCAAATTTCTAATAAGACACTCATGGTTATCACTTGAAAATTGTTGGACTGTTGGGGTTTTACCCCCATTTCTCTTTTCTTTTATTTTTCAGATAAATCACTCGATTTCCTTTTTTTAATTACATTTGCTTAAAGCATAATTTCAAAGGACAAGCTAAATTCGCATTGCTAAGTCAGAGGTGTCACAATAAGTAAACTTTCGGGTTAAAATGTATTCCTGTCTGTCTGGGCTTGGCCATTTATAGATAACTGTAAGTTTTGGTTTTGAAGCTCTGATTTATAGGATTGGCCTGGGTCAATTTAGGGTCCACCCCTACACCAGGATTCTTTGTGTAAATATAATGATTTTGAGTTAGTTCGTTTCTAGACTGTGAAGTCTACGTTATAGAATTCAGAGTTTCATATTTTGTCGGTAGTTTACACTTAGAGGAATAAAAGTGCTTTATTTTCACCAACCGTGTGAGATTATTTTTCTCCGAACCCAGGCAGGGTAGGAAAAGAGTTTTCGAGAAGTGTCATCGTTAATATATCGCCAGGAGGGTCCGTTTACCGTCTAAAGAGATAGTTAGGGAGTTTCCAGATATGACACAGAATGTGGAACCCTGGGCCCAATAGTTTGGCCCTCGAGAAGACAGTACACGTTTCCCACAAATACTGGTTGCAACCCAGTGTGTAAAAAAAATTGTAGAAACTTTTTAACCGCTCGATCGCGTTACTATATTCTAGCGACATCGGCAGTGGTAGCACTGTGGCATTAGAGATCAGATAGCTGGTAGCCCCAAGGAATCCAGTACAAACAGTGGTGGCTCACGAGCTAACCATGTCGTAATAGTGGTGCCAGCGGTGGTGCCAGTCATAATAGAGACGTTGATATAAAAAAAAAGTTGGTTCCGACCATAATGCAACTACAGAAGACCTATATTTTTCTCGCCGATTAGTTTCCATATGAAACGAATTCCCAGCAGAGTTTGTCCCAAGAAAGTTATTTTAGCACCTCTCTACAATCATTTTTACCCTTTTCTACAAAATAATTATGACTGACAAAACCAACTGCATATGATCTAGTAGATGGTTTCTCAGACTATATTTATAAAGAAAATGACAAATTATTTCCCTTTTTTGCTCTTTTGGTTTTTCAGTGGTAAATAGATTTTTTTAACATTTGCATTAGGTTTAGAATTCATTTGTTCTTTCTTTCTTTTTATGTCATTTATTATATTAGTTTTTTAAGTATGTATCTTGAAAACAATTAGAATTGAATTACCAAAAAAGTTTGAACTTGCAAGCTTCAAATCTGAATAATTCGAGTCCAATTCAGAGCTTAAACCTTTGTTCAACAAATACAAAGCAAAACAGAGTCTTTATAAAACAGCTTTAGTGGAGAAGTAAAATGGGGAGAGATAGAGAGAGGCAGAGGGATATACAGAAAGAGAGAATATATAAACAGGAGAATAAGAACCCATATTTACGAAAGTAAGTTTTTGAAGTTTAGTATGAATGAAATGATTTATTGAAAGTTTCTCACCTGCTATTTTGAAGATTGAAGGTAAAATTATTGTAAAAACCGAATTCCTTTTATTTGGAGGATTAAAAGACATTCTTTTTATCAATTCATACTACATTGGCATAAAGCCGAATTTTATCGTTTTTATCATCTGGATTTCAACAAATATTTTAGCTTGTCTAAAAATAAAGAAGCGAAAATCATTTTTTTAACAAGTAAACGTTGCATTTGCTTCTTAATTATTCCATTATGAAGATAGTTATTTATAAGAGAACAAGATGAATGAGGAGTTAAAGTGTGACAGACTACATGACAAGCACACTTAATTGTGGCTCTATTGCTAATAACTTTGCAGAAAGTTAAAATCAATTCTGTCTTTAATGAAATTTAAGCTAAAGATTTTTAGAAATAAATATTTCAATAAGATATCTTTGGGAAATTGTGTATCATAAATACATGGCATCCAATGAGAACTTGATTTCTTGACTCTAGAAGAGTATCAGCCATAATAAACGTCATATACAAAAAGAAAATACAAAATAAATAAACAAAGATGAAGGTTTGATAAAAAATAAGAGTATGTTGTCTGTGCTTCTCTCCTTATCAGCAGGCAAATTTAAACATGTAGCCTGCAATAAGAGAAGAGGAAGAAACTTTTTCTTTGGTCATTCAACATAGAATTTAGAACATAGAATTCATAGGCTTCAATTATCTGAACATAATGAACTTAAACAATGAACAATCAAAACCTTACGGGAAAAACCTGAGCAATTGAATGAATTGACTATTTGAATAAATGGCATATTAAACTTAAATAATGAAAATCAAAACCTTATATCTGAAAATATTAAATTTAAACAATGAACAATCAAAACCATACAGGAAAAATCTAAGCAACAATCTATTACACACACTAATTATTGTGTGCATGCATGCAAACTCTCCCCATTCAGAATAATTTTAATGCGAGCACACTATGGCTACAGGGCGGATTGAAACCCAAATCTAGGCAGTTAAACATTTTCATAATTTTCTCGGTAATGCCCGATGCCTATATCTTACCTCCTATGTGTAAGTATAGTACTTTGTTTATAGTCAAATTGAATTACAGATGGTATAATAATAACAAGGAAAGTAGCATTAAATTTTTAACTTGCTGCAATATAAGCAACCTGCCACCTCATTAAAAATGAAGACCCAAACAATGCAAAGATTTAAAGAAAATATCTAAAATGTTAAAAATCAACTGGTTAGACCAGTGGTTTCCAACACTCCATCAAATGTGGTAAAAGGTGGTGGTGATACCAAAGGTGGTAAAACCCAAAGGTAAATTGATTTCTCAGAAGGATAATCCAAGGATGATTACGTCACGTTTTTGGTCGATTAGGCATCCTCCAGATCAACTGTTAAGAGGATTTGATACTTTAAATATCATTTTGTGAGCCTCAACGTCAGCTGACTGTCTCAAAGGCAAAGAGTCCATTAGCAAATTCTCTTATAGGATTACTTATTATTGAAACCTATTGAGAATTTCTGATTTGATTATGAAATTTGATTGAAAAGATAATTAAGTTCTGTTGGCAAAATCTTCAATCGAAGCGGGTTGCACCACAGAAAATTTGAAGAGCTGTCAAATAGATCAAATGGCATTTCTTTGGAGGTGATTTTGGGCATTTTCCTAGCCGGTATACTAGAACGTTATTAAGGACAACCCTTTCCTGAATTTTAAAAAGAAAATTCTGCTTCGTTTGATCGAAAAAAGCTAAATTTACACTTTCTAATACTATAAATTTACCTAAAACTAGATATAATTATCTCCAGCACAAAACAAGAGAAGTTACAAGGTTTTTCTAAGATTTTAGGGAAAGTAGATGTCAGATTTTAGTTTTCTGCCGTTTATTCGGATCGCTTATACAAGCTCTATAGGTAATGGCATTATCGCCCAATCAATTCTAAATAGTTTGGCCACACAAACTAATAAAGTTTATAATGGACATGATAGACTGGTTCTTTATGGTTTTAAATCTCCTTAATATTCTGAGAATGATAAATGTTTCCGTTATCCCAGGAAGGCATCATGATTTTACAGAATAATATGTCGGGTATAGTGAAAAAGACATTAAGAAGTTTGGAAACGCTGTCTTATAAGTATACAAAAACACTTTGGTCCCAAACCTCTTAGGTTAATACTTTCGGACAAATTCAAAGAGCAATTTTTACTTACTTGTTCATAGTTTAAAAACATACATGTTTCAAACATTCCTGCCAAAAACTTCAGCAAAGGAAGAGATTCGGCAGGTTTTAAATAGACTAAAACACATTCAGCAATGAACAGTGTTGGCAGTGAGCTGGAAAGTTTGCACCCAGCCATCTCTCTTGAGACTTGATCAACGTGTCGCAGATCGGCAGCTACTAGATGATACAAACCTGAATGGAGCGATTTACCATCTGAACATATTTCATCATCTAAAGTTGAAATTATGTCAATGTGTATTTAAGAGACAAATAACAACTAACAAGTCATATACAGGAGAGTTTTTTGGAAATAATAGAGATTACACATTAATAATAATAATAATAACTTATTTATAACCAACAAACGAACATTAGAAGTGCCACTGCGGAGTAAATATAAAAGAAAAAAATAACAACATCAATACGAAAACAAACGAAAAACAACAAAATACAATTTAACGGATATGACGATGAAAAAAGCAAAGTAGGGGGTCGGTGAGAGAAACAACATTACAAGTAATCGTAATCAATTTAGAAGCCACACTGACCAGTTGCGCGCAAGCATCGATGACACCATAACGGGATACAATATTTCTATTTCTGAAACGCCCGGGTAAATACACCAGATATTAACAGTATCAAAAGTAACCACTTCTAAGGCTCCATATATCTTTTTTTCTCAGCAGGTGGTGGAATCCAGATAGGAAATTTACTCCTGGAGAGCAAAAACTATTATAAAGCCGAGCTAGACCTTTACGGTTATAGCACCCTCTGTTTGGAGATATCTTATCACACGACACACGAATATTTTTTAATGCATTAGTAACCAACTCGGAGCAAGTTTCAGAAATAGACGGGCAAAACGATATACCAAGCCACTTAATATTATCCAAACAAGGTAATGAAATTGAACCAAGTTTTAGTGGAGATACAGAAGTTCTACTATTAAAGCACATAAACTCACACTTTACCACATTAACAGATAGGCCAGTATCACTAAGTAGAGAAGACAGCTTATGGAAATTATGAGCCAACCCTGGACGAGAAAACCTAACTTGAAGGACATCGTCGGCATATACAATATAACTTAAACCGGTATCACGAAAAAACACAGTAGGAGATATATGTTTTAAAAAAGTAGCGAAGACACATTTAAATATATAAGGAGATAATACACCTCCCTGTCTAACGCCTTTCCTTACAGCTACTGAATCAGAAATATGTGACATCCACTTAATACGCACATAAGAATTATCATACCAATATCGCAATATAGAAATAATTAAATAATTAACTCCGGAACAGGCAAGGGAGTACAAGGCCTGGGCGTGAAGAACATTATCAAAGGCCCCAGAAATGTCTACTGTGCAGCAATACAATGAACGCTTTTGAGTAAAACCTCTCTTTGACGACTGGCTGAGCACATGACGTGCTTGGGGGCAGCCAACCCCTTCTTTACACCATGATTGAAAAGAAGAAAAATCGCACTTAGAAATTATTTCAGGCAAAAGAATATACTCAAAAATCTTATTCATAAAGCAAGGTACAGTAATCGGTTTGTAATTCGAGCAAGAATCTGGATCTTCACCTCGTTTAAGTATAGGCGTGACACTACCGGAAAGAAAACTATCAGGAAACAGAGATTGAGCTATATAAATCTGAAATAATAACTGCAGGTGGTTCAACCATAATTGGCAATCATAAGCGAAATTCCTAAAACATAGGCCATCACAACCAGTAAAATCTGATCTTTTTACTTTCTTCAGCGCGCGATATAAATCCCTCATACTTATCACAAGAGCTCTATGTTGACAAAGAAAGACTGGCAGGACCAAACTAAGTAGATTGGAAAAATGTTTCTGAACATACTGGTTGAATACGGAAAATATGTCAATATAATGGTACACAAAATTCAAAAGGTTTAATTTCGACTGAGCTGGGGGAGTACACTTACTGCTATTGATAACTCTATTCCAGGTCATTTTACTATTTGGAGCGTCCGACGCATTGAGTCTTGCATTACGTCAACAGGATTTGTATTCTTTCTTCGGTTTTTGCTTGACTGTAAACGCAGCACCGGAAGAGGGTCGATCGCATGCGTTCCACAGTCGCAACCAAAACTTTGCACGGTTCTTGTATCTTTTCACTTCCGGATGTATATTCAAAAGGTTTTTGAGTATACAAACCGGGATCACTTAAATCGGTAGGAACGTTCCCCACAATTACTGCATACGTAGATTTATCTTTAACTGAAGGGGGAGCGGCAGAGGGGAATGGCGGCTGGGTTTGAAGCTTTTCTGACAAACCGCATAAGTCATTAAAACAGGCGTTTACCTTATTACTAAGCATGGAATATGCCGAAGCAGGAATTACTTAGATTTCACTCGCGTTCCTTATCACAAAATCCGTCACATCTATATCTTCAAATTCGCATCTTTCAAAAGCTGCAATAATATCGGCAATACCATTTGGTTGGGCATAGATGCCAACTCGCCTGGGCGGAACTTCACTGAGATTTTTCTGTATGAAATTCAACACTAAATTATAAAAAGCTTATCTTTCATCCAAATTCCAAGATTAGTCATTTTCACTTAGAATCTAAATAATATGAACTCCTAAGCTCATATTCTAATGTTTTCTCCACTTTCTTTACATTCCTTTTGTTTTCATATGATCTATCAATCAGATAATTCTTGTACAAGCCCCTTTACCTCTCCATTAAACATAAAGATTTTTCACTAATATTCCTAGCTGCAGTCATAACTTTCTTCCCTAAAACACCATCAGCAACTTTACAAATTGTTTTTCTAAAATTATTCCATCCATCTTCCACATTGTCAAATTTTAAACTGTTCCTGGAAAGTTTCTCTCAAATTATCATCCTTGACTCTACCGACATTATAACTTCTCGGGAGGTAGCTACCCTTCCAGAATTTCAGCTTTAAATTAACCCTAGACACTACTAGATGGTGATCTTAATTTTAGCATCAATAACAGCACTCCTATATACCATAGTATCTTGCATTGATCCAGCCAGTCTTCGGTTTACAATAAAATAATCAATAAGGTTTGCTGTCTTACCATCACGCGAATACCATGTTAAATTATTGGCTATTTTGTGACCAAACACCCATATTGGTTATAACTAGATTGTTATACCTACAAAATTGCAAAAGTCTGTATCCATTACTGTTTCCTTTTCCTGCACCAAATTTACCTAGGCTAGGATACCATCTACCCCTATTTCTACCAACCTGGGCGTTAAAATCTCCTAATAAAAATACCATATTTCCAACTGGGACCCCTGTCTATTTGTTCCTGTAACTGTAAGTAAAATTCATCTGAGTCACTAGTATCCCCGTAATTCGGTTTGACAGGGGCATATACTACAATAACTGATACCCTGAACTTTTCAGTCATAAAAAGAGCAATCACTATTCGATTATTAATACCTTCCCAGCCTAAACAAGGCTTAGCCGCTTCCTTATTCATTACGAACCCTACTCCCAGCCTATATATCCCATCCTTCCTGCCTGAGTAAACAAATTTTATATCATCTAATTTCATGCTTCCTACCCCTGGGATATGAGTTTATGAAACTCCTAATAAGTCCAGTTCAAATCATCTGAATTCTTCAGTCAAAATGTTGATACGATAGTCATTTTTTAACGTCGTAACATTCCAAGTCCCAATTTTCATATTCTTTAAATCATTAAAATTATTTTGGCCTTAGGAAAAGCAATGACCCCGGATACCAGTGCAGGACGGGGACCAACATATCTTCTCAAGTCCACACCGAAGCGCTTAAGCCGGCATAGAACCGGGCAGCAAGAAGTCCCTGGGACCTCCAGTATGAATGGAGGCTTTGTGCAATCCTGGGCCCATCTTGGTCACAATATGGTTTTCAGCCCTTGGCGAGGCTCTTCTATCAACAAGAGTCGAAACTCTGCACAGACAGTCTCAAGCCTATTCCCCCGACTCATTATACATTCATGCCTACAAATACTATACTCTTACGGGGAGGCAACCCATAGTAGGTAAATCAGCTGGGAAGAGGTTTTTCAGCCCAAAAATGCCCGTCAAAACAGACCAACCTCAGAAGAATTATTCATTAATCAGAATCATGTGCAAATGCTGTGTCATTTACTAAGCTATAGTTTCCTTGAGGGGTGCCACTCCTCAACCAGGAATAGAGTTGGACCGCAAGGTCCCCAGTCCTGTAGGTACTCTGAAAGGCCCAAGGCAGCCCTTTGCAGAGGCTGTTGTCCATAGATCTGGATCTTACGCCCTGCCGCAGTTGTCCTCCTATAGAGGATCGTCCCACGATGGTGTTCTGCATCACCATGCAATTTAACCCACTACTGGAAGGTTTGTAACTCACGGGACGTGTGAACACACCGGTGGGCCCTGTTGAGTGCACATTTGAGGGGCCTTCTTCCTCCTCCACCTGTATTCATGGCCCCGGGCGAGGGTGCCCCAGTTTCTATTATGGACCCCCAGGAACAAGGTCCTGCCTTGGTCCGTGCCTCCAATAGAGGTACCCTACATATTTGTAGGGCGTTCCCCTATCACCACTCGGGGACAAGCTGAGTGGCATGGGGGAGGTGGTTGGAATAATTTTAGAAAAACAGTTTGGGAAGTTGCTGAAGGCATCTTAGGGAAGAAAGTTAGGACTACAGCTAAGAATATTAGTCAAAAATCTTTATGCTTAATAGCGAAGAGAAGGGGCTTGTACAAGATTTATCTGAGTGTAAGACCATATGAAAACAAAAGGGATGTAAATAAAGTGGAGAAAGCATTAAAATATGGACTAAGGAGGTGTGAAGTGGAGGCCATGGATAGAATTGCCGAGGATCTGGAAGATGCAGCTAGACAGCAAAATTAAAATATTGCACTGGCATGTGAATAAATTTAGAGGGAGTAGTCAATCCAAACTTGTTCCAGTTAAAGATAGGAATGGGGCCTCAATTAGTGATAAAGAAAGAGTTAAAGAGCAATGAGCAGAATATTTCGAGAATTTGCTAAACCAAGATAGAATTGCAGGAAAAGATATAGAAAAAAATGAAAAAGTTTGTGACACCGTGGATGTGAAGGAAGATGTATTTTGTGAGGAAGGACTAGTGACAAAACTAAAAGAATAAAAAAATAATAAGGCACAGGGTGCTAATAGTGTGGTAAATGAGTTTCTTAAATATGGTGACTAGAAATAAGTTTCTGAAGATTATGAATATGATTTTTGAAAAAGGGGAAGTACCTAGCGATTTTAGGAAAACCTTAATTAAGCCACTTTATAAGAAAGGTGACAAGAGTGAGTGTGGTAATTATCGAGGTATTAGTCAGATCACTGTAGGTAGAAAATTACTTAGTAATATGATTCTTTTTAGACTGAGAGATGCTGTAGACAAAGTTTTAAGAGAAGAACAGTGTGGTTTTAAAAAAAGCAAAGAATCTGTCGACCGAATTTTCACTCTTAGGTTAATAATTGTGAAGTGCCCGAGTTGTGAAATACCTATGGTCCACAGTTTTATAAATTATAAGTAAGCGTTCGATTCTGTTGATAGAAGAGCTTTAGCAAAGGTCTCATCCTTGTACAGTATACCAGACAAATACATTAAAATGATTAGTGCTATGTGCAAGAATAACACTGCTGCAGTTACGATAGGAAATGAGGCTAGCAGCTGGTTTTGTATTAAATCAGGAGTTAAGCAGGGTTGTATTTTATTCCCATTTATATGAATAACTTTGATGGACTTTGTCCTAAGCAGCATAGGAAAGGCAATTGGAGACCACAGAATCAAATGGGGTGGAAAAACTCTTTTGGACTTAGATAATGCTGATGATTTAAGCATCCTAGATGAAAGTGTGAGCAAAATGCATGAACTTTTAGAGGTTTTGTGAGTTCAGGGTTCTAGAATAGGCTTGAAAATTAATGTTAAGAAGACTAAGTCACTAAGGCTAGGAATAAGTGAGGATGAAAAGGTGACATTGGGTAACAAAAAGATTGATCAGGAGGGCAGCTTCACTTACCTTGGTAGTATTATTAGTAAAGATGGTAGGAGCTGTGAAGGTCTTAAAAGTAGAATAGCCATCGTTCAGGTTGTTTTTTTCACAGTTAAAAAAAAGTTTAGAAGAATAGGAAGATAAGTCTGCAAACGAAGATTAGGATATTAGAAGCTACAGTGATTACAGTGATCAAATATGGCTCTGAAGCATAGGCGCTCCAAGAAGTGGAAGAAGATTTGCTAGATGTTTTCCAGAGAAATTGCCTACAGATTGTTCTGGGTACCCAGCTGACTGACCTATTTCAAACAATAGGCTGTACAAAAAATGTGGTTCAATCCCGCTTTCTAGGGCTATAATGAAAGAAAGGTTGAGATGGCTAGGGCATATTGTGTGGATGAAGGATGAAAGATTGCCAAATATTGCCCTTTTCAGCCAACCGTCTAAGGCTAAACAGAAAGCAGGATTTACTCATCTGGGGTAGGAGGACATCATAAAGAAAGATTTAAAGGAAATGAAAACTTCCTAGGAGGGTTTCAAAAGGGAGGCTTTGAAGAGACTGGGATGGAGGAGGAGCATGCGCAGCTATGTTGGCCTCAGGCGGTTTGGTGCTGTGGTGAGTTGTTAGTAGTAGTCATATCAGTAGCACATAGCCAAGTTCATGTATGTTGTTCTTAAGGCAATATGGAAGGTTAGAACCATTTTGCAAGCCTCAGAATCAACTCCCAGGGGCAGCCATCATCAAGAGCTGTCAAGAATTTCTGGTGTGATGGTGTAATTTTCAGAAAAGAGTGAAATTTTATGTCCTTTTTGTTGGCGAGATGGCTAGAGCACATTCTGCAGATGAAGAATGACAGATTGTCGAAGACAGTCCTTTTTGGCCAACCATCTAGGGCTAAATGGAAAGCAGACCATCCTCCTCTAGGGTGGGAGGATGTCATAAAAAAAGATTTAAAGGAAATGGGAACTGCCTGGGAGGATGTAGAGGGAGGCTTTGAATAGATTGGGATGGAAAATGAGTGTGCATAGCTCTGTTGGCCTCAGGCGGCTTGGTGCTGTGGTGAGTTGTTAGTAGTAGTAGTAGTGTTAGTAGTATTTATATCAAAGGTTATGTTGTATGGTTTCTCTATTTATGTTTTAAAGGGTACTTTGTTAGTACTAGTAACACATTGTCATGGTTAAAAAGTTTAGTTTATCAGGATATTTCCTAGAAATCACAAAGATTGCATGATATTAGGAATGAAAACAGTTTTGCATCATAGTTACTCAAATTTTTAACCTAACCCAAGAAAGACTAGAATAACAACCATAACCATATGCAATCTATGATCAACTAGTCAATTGAGCTACAAGGCCTGCAGTACAAGCACAAATGTTTAACAATAAATAAAGCTTAAGTGCATTTATACAAGACACTAAATATTTGAAAACAAAAATAAAAATGAGGTACCTGAGGCCATAAGCGGTGACATTAACACTGGACACTTTTTAAGCACTGAAATCTTTTTCCTTACAATGTCAATAAAATCAACTTCAACATAGCTTATTGGTTCCCATCCTTCACTCTTCAGCCTCCAAAAAAGTGTGTCAAAACCACAGCCAAAACTGACAATTTGGCATTTCTTTTCAAACTTCTGAAATAGCATGAAAAAAAACTCAATAAAATCAAAACAGATAACCTACCTTAGTTGGAGGATCACATGAAATTTATAAACGTACCTATCTGATTCATCCATTTTTTTTTTTTACAAAAAAATAACAAGCCCAAGGATTTTAAAATTCTATCCTTGAAGCGCATATTGTGATAACAGATGAAAGATACAGCTTTATAGACATGACTATAAACGAGGTCTAAACAAAATTTAACTCATTTCCCCAAGCCAAAACTTTTCCAGTATTGATAGATTTTATGGATGAATTTATCCCTATCCCCATCCATGATGTAGAGATATCTTTGGAGATGAGTATCAATACATATAATTCTCACCATATAACATACAATACATATCATAACACTTAACATATAAAAATTATGGATTTATGCAGATGTGAACCTGGGGTGGGTATCAGAGAACGTTTTGCACAAAAGATGAGGAGGGGACTAGAGAAAACATGCATTATAGGAATAACACTTTCAATCATGTATTTTATGGGAGAGGGTAAAAATTATGCAACTACTGTTTTTATGACTTCTGACATCCCAAGATGATACAGTATTTTGTCTCAGAATTTTTACATCTCTCGTTGTGCCTGATTTTGAATGTATGTGGCTAGGGACAAAATGACATTATTTATGTATTCAAATGTTATATCTATAGAAATCAGTGAGAAACCAAGATTACCAAATATGTTCTTATCTTATTAAATACATTCTTATATCATTTTACGTTCTTATTTAAGAATGTGAAATTTTACAAAGCAGTTTCTGGCTTCCTCCTGGTATAACGGGACCTTGTATTTGGTGCAGCTGAAGTGGGCTTTCATAATGAATGGGGCACTTTTGCACCTGTTTTGAAGTTGTTGTTTTTTTAGGCCAATGGGCAAAAGAGTCAACTTTTACAGCAGAGCATGGCCTTCAGAATTTTGCCTTCCTCTTTTGGGACAGCCCAGCAGAAGAGGGGCCATTGATTTCCTCTTCCTGATGAGGCTTGTTAAAGGGACTGAGCATGGCCTCCTTTTCATCTTGTAGGATTAGCATTCACAGTGAAATAATAAAGTAAAAAGCAGGAAGAAAAGTCATGCTATTTAAGTAAGTTGAATATTTATAGGGACTATACATTTATACATCAGGGGGAGGGAATTGTGTTAAGCAAAGGCATGCACTTTTATTGAGCATTCCACATTATTATTATTATTTGAGCAGTCCACATCTCTGACCTACAAAAAAGTGAATATAATACTTGATGCCTTTTTTTATGCTTTTCTGGAATATTATAATTTCTTTTGGTGCAAATTAAATTTTAACCTAAGCTTACTCAAATACATATAGCCCATATTATGGGTCAACATTCCCTATGTGTTTTTTGATTCTTGATTTTGTCACTATTGATTCAATTTATAGGTAAACTGGTTTTAAAAAGAGTGATGCTAACAGAAGTATATAAAGCATACCTAAAAAAGAAAAAGAGGTATTGTCTTTGAGGGTTTGTAAAGGGCTTAAAATAAAATTTGCACCAAAAACATTTATTACATTAAGACAGAGCATAAAAAAGCATCAAGTGATACATCCACAATATTTGTAGGTTAGACTGCTCAATATTTACCCTTTCATTATTGTTATTAGGCTAGCAAGTATTTGTGATTGTTATGAAGAAGTTTTGGTAACCATTTTCTACTGGCCAATGAACAGGGTGTCTCTTTAAGGAGTCAAGATAAAATTTAAAAAGGAAGTAATTAAAATGGGCTATTTGAGAAGAGCATAAAGAGATGAATAGTATTCATATTCTACCAAGCTAAGGAGTAAAAAAAAAATTCTGTATTTACCAGAAACTTTTATGGACACCCTAGGGCAATATCTAGCCTCATTAGCAGGGGAGAGGAGGATAATATTAAACTATAAGGGTAGGCTAGTGGCAATTATGTAGCCAAATGAAAAATCATTGAATAAGTTGTCAAATGATTTATTCCTTGTTTTACTGAATTTCTACCTCATGATTAAATTTACCTATTACCCAAAGTTGTAAAAGCAGTGACATTTGAAGGGAAAAGGGTTAAAGGTAGCCTAGTTACTTCAGACCTTCTGTGACATCACTGCAGCTCTGGACTCATTCCTGGAAAGTTTTGTTTACCTAGCTCAGCTCCTTTTTAAGATAGCAAAAATCCTTTTATCCAGAAATTTTACCCCTAAATTTTTGGTAAATTTTTACCAAACCATATTATTGAGTTAGGACTAAAGTGAATACACTATTTGATGCCTTTTTTATGCTGATCACAAATATAATTAGCATTTCTATTGGAAATGGATTTCAGCCCCCCCTATATATGCCAACTCAGGGTTAGATTAGGTTGTAGAAATATATAGGCCTACCCTAAATTGGCATATAGGCTATAGGGGGGGGGGCTGAAATTCATTAGATATTTACCAATTTTTCACCTTTACAAACTGCTTGGCAGCAAGGTACACTGCCCTGACTCTTGCATAGTAGCCTCGATTTATCTCTGGACTTTTACGGCTAACTTTTCCTTTGATAAAGTATTGAAGAAAATCATCTTTCCAATAGCCAAGGTTCACTGCACAGGCTTTGCATATTGTAGCGTCGTCATTTGTTGCTTGTACAGCCAGATCTTTCATAGACATTTCCAAAACTGAAAAGTCATGCGACAAGATTTTAAAATTTGCTATCTTTTCATCATGTCTGCCCTATTACAAAAAGATTTGGCCTATATCCACAATTCTAAATTAGCCAAAAACAACAGACACGAACTGTGTGGACGAAAATGCACAAACAATTACTGCAGACTATGATAGTTGACCATAGTTGACTTGACTACAGTCAAACAGTCAGGCGAGTCCAAGGTTGGAAGGGATCTAATATATACAGGGCCATGGGCGTAGGCAGCATATTATCTAGGGGGGGGGGCAGTGGATACTGTGATGGAGGGCCTTTTATCAACTGCTTTTCCAACCATCTGCTTTTTCAGCCATATCTAATGTAAATTTGAAGGTCTAGGGGGGGGGATCAGCTGCCTCCCTCCCTACGCCCATGTACAGGACCCGTATCAGACTGAAAAAAGAGTTCCTTCAGTTTGTGTAAGAACAACTGCTTCGAGCTATTCCACTAATCAAACTAATATGACAATCATAGTAATTATTGAGCATCAAGTGAGTGTAGATTTCTTCTGACTGAAGGATTATAGCTTGCCGAATAATTAATAATTTTTCATCAGTTTACATTTTTACATTTACGGCAAACTACAGGCTTTTTGCGTCTAACCCCTGACAGTTTTAAGAAACACTTTCCAACAAAATCCAAGAAAGGAAACGGCAGCATTAAAGCTCACAATGAGCAGAAGTAAAGTCGTAAAAAAGTAAAATCTGGAATTACTTGAAATCATTGTTAATATTTTGTAGCAATTAGAGTTTCATTGAGATTTGAACTCGCAGCCCATTTGAACTCGAGCCCTGATTATGACTTAAGAGCTATAATGTGGTGTTGCTAATATTAACCGGAGATTAGATCAGCCAGAATATAAATTTTACCTCGACTGTGATTTAGGATTTGCTTGCGTGATTTGCTGGCGACGGTAAATTATTGGTATTTATTTTGCTATTTAGTGGTCATGAATACTGGATACTGCATTTGTGTATTACACTACGAAGTGGTCAATCCGAACCTAATTAAGGAATCTGCTCCAAATTTTATTTTGCGGAAGTTGACAGCTGGAATACGAGAGGAGAGTATTGTACGGTTATTAGCCAGACTCTACGGTTATGATGCGGTAATTACATTAGAAAAGACTTTATTCTTCGAGTTTAGCATAACAATCCCGCTACTCTCCCATTTGATGATGAGAATAAATTCGAAAAGTATAGAATCCTAATTACGGTGGCCAAAGATAAGAAAGCTATTATGGAATTTTTCTATTTTTTTGCCATGTGTAACTTTTAGTATCACTGGTACTATTACTGCTACGGTGACTTGTAAAATAACTGAAAAGTTGCGTAAACTTGATGGATTCAAAGACTCACAGTTCACATGCCCTGCTTCCTGACATCTAGCTTCAGTTTTTCCTGCTCTCCACCCATCCTATCCAGTTGTCCAGATAAACTGCTTTACGGAAACTTAAAATTCAGTCGATCAAAAATCCTTCATTTACAATGCCTGTAAGGAATTTACCGGTGAAATAATTGAGGTATGGCATGATCAGAAAGAATGGAAGTTCGTTCTGTGCCCAATAAGCTACTGCTGATCAAATTGCTAAGACAATCTCAAAACTGAAAACCAATATCTTCGCAAAAGTAAAGTCACTCTTGTTCATAGCGGTAGTGGAAAATATTTTGACCTCTTGAGACAAAGACGGCTTGAAACAGTTAATTCCGAAATGCTGCAAAAATAGTCAGTGTATCTCATCCTAAATGTTAAAAACATACGTCAAGTCAATGTCGGGCAAGGACCAGTTTCTAAGTCTGTCTATTGTAATCGGATATTGGAAACTTCCTGTGCAGGATTTTGTGTTTGTGCCTCGCCGGTGCTTCAGTTGCCATTAGATTTCCATCAAGCCATAAATTGGTCTAAGTGTCCTATGTGTACTAGATGCGGTTATTCCACCCACAAGTCAAGGAGTCTCCACGCCCCAAAAAGGCAAGAAAGGTAACGCCATAGGTGAATATAATGCTCATTGTCTGTTTTGACAACTTTGGGGTGGTGCACAGAAACTTCGTGGTTCAAGGATAAACAATCAAAGCTGCTTTCTACAAAGATGTCCTTGCGCGATTGCACCTAAATGTCAAGAAGAGATGACGAAAGATTACTGACCGATGTATGCTACAGCTAAACACCACTTCGACCTAAATTGCCTTCTGTGTGAAATACCATCTGGCCCAGATATGGATTGTAGCTTTGCCATAAACTTCTTAACCTATAGCCCTAGTTTAACACCAGTAGAGTTCTTTCCTGTTCGCCAGATTGAAACCATTTTTTAAGGCAATCTGGCTTCCAAGGAGTATATAAATCATAGAAATCACGTTGGCACTGGTACATTGACACCCAGTGGAACTATTGTGAAGAATTTTGAAGTTTTGTTAAAATCAGAAGAACAAATTTTTTTTTTAAATTCTTTCGAGACAAACACGTATTTGGAAGGGTTGGAGAACTTGTCATTTTGAAATTGTAAAACTAAAAGGAGACTCTATTCAATGGTCAATGAACGTCATTCCAGTTTTTTATACTGCCAGGCCTTTATCAAGCAATCCTGACTGCAGCAAATTATTAAAGTAGAAAAATAGGCTGTGCAAGGGTCCACAAGCATATGTGACCATGGGCCCAACAGCTTATGCTTTCAACGTCTTGGTGCTACTCAAATGAAACTTCCAGGAAGAAGTCTGTAGTCAAACTGAGAATCTACGATTACAATCGTTTCATCATTTTCCAATTATAAACATGCCAGATTAGATGTTTATTTCTTCATCTTAATTTTTGTACGATAGTGAATAGTGAAAATCAATACTAAACCATATTATATTGAATTCGAATAACCGCACATCATATATAGAAAATAAACACACCTGTCAATTCTCTGATGTTAGTTTCCCTAGCCCAGTAGCTCATAAAGAGAGGTTCCATTTCCCTCCTTTAAATTTTTAAACTAGCTTTGTTGCACGAAACCAATCTCCACAACAATAACAAGAAATTCAATTGACTCATAACATCTACATCACTATAGTAAGAAGGAAGACAAACTCCTAATTTTTAGACAAGCTAAGGCTTTTACTCCCTCCTCCTTTAAAATATTTTCCCTGAACTGAAATTGTCTATGATTAATTTATTTTCTTTCTTTGGGGTTTTCTCTTTATTTATTAAATTATCCAAACCTTTTTCTGTACTTTATCTTTCAAGGGCATGTAACATCTTGATAGAAGTGATCCTAATGAACTATTTGAAACTGCCATGAAATAAAGAAAAGTGCCATGATATTAGCCAGAAGGAGTGGAAACTCATAATAATGACTCCTAAGTGAAAATAGCCTTAGATAGATTGAGCTTTAGATATTTCTTTAAGTATCTATATATAAGAGATCTATATAATGTGTTTCATATATATATATATATATATATATATATATATATATATATATATATATATATATATATATTATGTTTAAGAGGTAATTACTTGGCAAAAAAAAAAAAAAAAAAAAAAAAAAAAACAAAAAAAAACTGTCGTCCTAATCCAGCAATTGAGACAAATGTGCACTTGAACGAGGCTCTAACCTTACACATCCATCCAACTACCTAGGACCAAACAGTATACCCAAACCATCAACCAAATAGAAAAGTCCAAATCCATGCAAAGTTGTCATCAATAAATGTAAGTCGTTGTAAAATTACCAGCAAAAGCACCTTAAATCTAGCAAAATATTTCCAAGTAAAACCTTCCATTTAGGACTCATCAGAAGAATACCACCGGCCTTAACGGGTTTCGAGGCTTTAAATTTTTTACCCAGCACGGTGGCGCCTCTACCATAAGATCTATATGGTAACCCTATGTTAGGTCAAACCTATGAAATACATGCATACTAGTCAAGTTAATAAAAATTACATACAAAAAGTATTTCAATGTTTCCATAATCAAATCCCAGAGGTCACTGAAAGAGACCATTCTGGAACAAATGAAGACATTTCCAGATGTATCTTTTATTGGTATCTGGAACCAATTACCAATTTAAAGATATATATATATATATATATATATATATATATATATATATATATATATATATATATATATATATATATATATATATATATATATATATATATATATATATATATATATATATATATATATATATATATATATATATATATATATATATATATATATATATATATATATATATATATATATATATATATATATATATATATATATATATATATATATATATATATATACACACACACACACACATATATATATATATATATATATATATATATATATATATATATATATATATATATATATATATATATATATATATATATATATATATATATATATATATATATATATATATATATATATATATATATATATATATATATATATATATATATATATATATATATATATATATTTATATCTGGTTTTTCAAGCGCAATTCCATCTCGGGTCAAAGCATCTAGTAACAGGATTGTCAACAGGCTTTTTTTTTAGTATTCTTAGACGTCTTCCTAATTTCCAGGAGCTCACTAAGATAGAATGTTATCAAATTGTTTTTGGGTCAATCTTTTAGGTAATTTTGAAACAGTGACAAAAGTTTTCCGAAGCTCCTGAATCAGCTTCGAATGAGAGCTTTTCCATCAATGATGTATGTTGATTCCATCAAAATGAAGGTTGATCACATATTAAAGACCTAGTTATGAAAATGGGAAAAATGATAGCGGGTATAATAGGCATCTAATACGCCAAGCACTCCCAAGGCGTACTTTAAAAGTAATTAGACACCATTATACTTCAATATGAGGATATCAAAGTTTTTGAGTTGATCAAAACGTTCCACTGCTACTCTAAATATTGTTCTGTCATTTACCTTCAGTCTACTGCTAGCTGCTAAAGCCAAAAAATACCTCTTTAGTAAAAATTGTTGGTAAACTAGAGAATCCTTATGAGTTAGTAATCCCAATTAGCCAAAGATGGCAAGGAGAATTCGTCGTATAGCCCTAAGGCACCATGAAATCAAAATAAAAACATTTTTTGGCTCATATGCCTATCTTAGATGTATTTTTACCTGAAAACCGTGACTTCTAAGATTTCCTTTTTTTTTATTTTAAAGTTATGTAGTTTAGGGCTGTGCTACATTTTGGTCATTGCAACATTGAAATGTGAAAATACATAAGTAAAACTAATAAATTGAGTTTTACAACGATTCTCACCGCTGAAACTCCAACATTAACAATGTGACGATTTCCAAAGACAACTAAACCTCTAAAAGAAAGCCACACCTTCGTAAATTGTTTTGTGTCATTATTACTTAGATGATTATTCGCGGATTTTTCACCTACGTTTCTTTTTTTAATTTTGCACCCGCTACCACCAAAAACTTCATAACTGTCTTTTTTGTTGGAAACTGAATTTCCCATGGTAATTTTTTACCATATATATTATTGTGTGAGTTAAAAATACTTTATTTTCCACTTGGTTACAAAACATATGAGATTGAAGCTGGTTATGAAGAACTAATTGACAAAGATTTCCAAAAAATTCATATTTCCTAGTTTGTTGTTAATTAAAAAAGAGAAAAAACACTTTTTCTAATTATGATTTTTTTTAGGAGAACCTTTGAAGGAACAACAAAAATACTGTTAAAGATTTGCAGTCTTTAAGGAAACATCCTATTTCAAATCTTGAATGATGTTTTCGCAAAATAATTTTCTGCATTATAATTTATCAATGACTGGTTCACTGTTTAATATTTTAAACTGGTTAAAATACATCAAAGCGTTCCTTATCACGCACCAATACCAACAAATATACAAATAAAATAATAACAAAACATGTTAGTTAGATGACATGTCTTTGCCATGGTTGGAGCAATGTCTCTTTTTATGGGGACTATTATCAGAATCATCGGAGTCTTGACGACTGAAGAGAATTGTGTTCTCAACAACAGTAGAAGGTGACATCGGCTCTTGAAGCGATGCAGCAGTTGGTGAATCTGGCCTTGAAACCATCTGCAAAAGACATTGCTCGTTAGAATATACTCTTAATGAACCCATAATATCGGGCACTTTTACAGGCCACTATAGGAATGTGTCACCCCCCCTTCACCTATTACATAAAAAATTCCTAGCAACTGTGAAATCTTGTAAGACTCCATTGAGGAACACCATTGAAAGTGTGAATTTGTTATTATACTTTATCCCCTTCCACCCCCAAATCTGCAAGAACAATTTTGTGGCCACATGTATCCTAGAAGTCTGTATTACTTGGAAGTAGTTTTTCTTCTAAGAAGGTCGAAAGAAGCCGTTATTCTGTTAAAAAGATAACTGCAAGAACAAGGGAAAACGAAAAAAATTTACATGGCTCATGAGCCTATTCATACATAAATTAGTTGTGACTGTACTGCTTATGACAAAATTAATCATAGACAGCGCAATGGCGCTGCCCTAAGTAGAGAGCAATTTTGGCACAATGTATTATTTTTTTTCATTTTTTGTTTTTTTTTTCATACCACGGCACTTCATATCGAAAAAGTTGTCGTAGAAACTTCAAAAAGGGCTCATTCGATTGAAAATTAGAGTGTCTTGTGCCCTTTTTAAAATTTGAAAGTGATTGGAGGGCAACTAGCACCCCCCCTAAAAAAAAAATCCCAAAACACATCCAAGAAAAATTTTGAGATAGCCATTTTGTTCAGCATAGTTGATTTCTAGATATAAAATATGTTTTTGAGGAGGACATTCCCTCACAGCCCTCAGGGCAAGGGTTTTTAGTTATGCCCTGGGGGGATATAAAACGATGTTGGCACAATGTATTATTTATTATTTTTTTTCCTTTACACCAGGGCATTTCCTATCGAAGAAGTTGTCGTAGAAACTTCGAAAAGGGCTCATTCAATTGGAAATTGGAGTGGCTTGTGCCCTTTTCAATAGTCGAAAGTGATTGGAAGGCAAATAACACCCCTTCCACGCCCACCAATTCCCAAAACACATCCAATCAAAATTTTGAGATAGCCATTTTTGTTCAGCGTAGTTGATTTTCATATAGAAATTATGTTTTTGAGGAGGACACTCCCCCAGAGTCCTCAGGGCAAGGGTTGTAAGTTATGCCCCGGGGGCATATCAAGTTTTTATAGAAAGCGTTGTCGTAGAAACTTCAAAAAGGGCTAATTCGATTAGAAATTGAAAGGACTAGTGCTCTTTGTAATAGTCGAGAGCGATTGGAGGGCAACTAAACCCCCTCTCGCGCCCACCCTTTCCGTAAAAACACATCCAATCAAAATTTTGAGATAGCCATTTTATTCAAAGTAGTTTTAAGTTCTGGAAATTACGTCTTTGATGATGACAATCCCCCTACAGCACTCAGGACAAGGGTTTGTGAACCACATATAAATACTTAGATTCAGACCTACAAACCGAGAAGGACAGGCAGTGGGACAACCAAACACCCGCCCAAACACAAAATCAAAAGGAGTGAGAGACACATGAAAGTACATAGATTAAGATATACAGACAGAGAAAGACAGGAACGGGATAAGCAAACATCAACCCAGACAAACAGACAAAGGCTAGGACGGCTAGGACGGACAAATACGGCAAGATCTCATTAACGTAGAATCTGAAGATTGATTCAACTTAAGGAGACAGTAAGAAAGCTATAACAAGAGACAGTGTGACTAAGAAGGACTTACTGGGATTTTTTCCGATATTTGAAGTAGATCCTTTACAGCCATCCAAACTTTATTTTCTTTCAGAAGCTTTGCAACATTTTCAATGTCTGGTGACATAAACCGGTCTTGATCCAAGGCCCTGAAATCCAATTAATACGAATAACATTAACTAAAAAGCCTTACTGCTTAATTATAATTAATGATTGAGTATTGTGAAAAAAATTGTTCAAATGACATACCTTGAATTAACGGTCAATTCAAAAAATTTATTAAAATTGAAAAGAATCTACTTAAACATGGTAAAACATCTTAATATAACACGCTGCGTAGACTATATAAAAATCACAGTTTAAATAATTATCCAGTATGATCTTTCCCTATCTCACCCATTATAAAAACCCGGACCAAGGTGCGAGTGCTCCAGATAACGTTTATGCAGATATAAACATAAGCGGCATTAGATCTTTTCACGGGTAGACAAAGAATAATCACCTACGGAACAAGTACTGACAACACCACTTGGCCGGCTCAACCAATAAGTGGACAATAAGTGCAGAAATAAGTGGGAGGAGCTTTTTGTTCGCACCGAGAATGAAGAGCCAGAAATCATCTGCGGTAAACTTACCGGATAATTATATAAACTGTGATAAAAATGAAGAAATAAATAAGTTCGTTTCTTCATATTGCAAATATTAGGTCAATTTTTTGTTTCAAAACAATGGTGTAACAGAAAAAAAATGTTTTTGGAAAAATAATATTGATTTCCATCTCTGAAAAGAGCCCTTAAATACAGTCAATGATCTAAACAAATTCTTTTCCTCCATACTACAAAGCCTCCCTCTCTTCTTTCTCTAGCTACTCTTTGTAACGTTCCTGTTATTTTGCCCTTAGACGTGGAGACAACAACTATGAACATGCAAAGGTGCAGCTACTGTCAACTCTACTTCCCAATTGAACTAATGAACTCTTTAATGACAATATTTCAAAACCTTTGTCCTTACTCTTTAATGACATTACCTCTACTGGCAAGTTACCAAATTATTGGAAATTTGGTTTTATTAGTACTCCTGTGAAAAAGAAAGGTAACAAGCAAGATTATGAAAGAGTACAACTTGTTATACTTAGTCTACTCTCGTTTTATCTAAATCACATGATAGCTTTTTAGTTGAGTGGTTGAAAGTAAAGACAATCTCAAGTTTTGACCTTAGACAATTCGGAAACTTACGTTCCATTTTCACCGGCCGCTATCTTGCTCAACTTTTGAACATGGTATGTAACAAACATAAAAAACCTATTACCTGGCTCATCAATATAGCAGTAGAGTTCAAGCTAAAACCTATTTAAAAGGAATAATTACGTCATCCCTCGCCAATAGAACACAAGTAGTCAAATGCCTTAATATATATACTAACCCTTCCCAATTTTTACTAGTATGACCTATGGAGCCCAGTTAAGCCCAATTTTATTCTTTGCAACGATAACCAGCCTTGGTATTTATTTCTAGGATAGATGAAAATTTTTCGATGATCTAACTGTCTTCGAGACGTGTAATAAAATAAAAATAATTAGCTCAAAAGATATCCTGACACTCATATCAGAAGAAGTAGTTGCTAATAACATAACAGACAATCGTTAGGAGTCAAGATTTTTCACAATTAAGTTTAGAAATCCCCTTTATTTCAGTTGCCCTCTCCCCTTTAAACATCGACTAGTATTGTGGAATTTATGGGCGTTTAAAATTTAATTCAAGGGACTTAAAATGGCATTACCGTATTAATGATATTTTAAAACGGCCCAATACCCGTTCTCCTTCCTTCAATTCCTTAAAAAATTTAAGAATCATTTTTCAAATATTTTGAAATTGTTTTAGAGATTATTTTAGAAATGTTTTAAATGTTTACGAGTTTTCCTCTCATTCGTACGCCCAACCCTTGAGCACGCTTGTCCTACTTGGCTTCGTAGAATCTGCAAGGAATTATCGGACACAATAGAGTATGTCCCAACAAGGTGTCTAAGAATAATCTTCAATTAGGGTAAAGTCCCCTATATCTCCAAAATTTCCTTGCGTTTTGCCAATACTGCACTACATAGCCATCGGGCAAATTCACTTTTCTATAGCCAATTTTCCACCTTGTACCTCGACTTCCTCGTTCATCTCCAACAAAAACCACATTTTTACTCAAACTAATCTTCCGGAAGAAGATATAGAGAACTAAGTTTATTTTACTCATTTTGAATATACTTTTTATAGTCAATTTTAAACTAAACTGTTTTTAGTCACAAAAACACAATTGTCTTTGCATTTTTAGTAACCGGTTTTATTCCTATATAAATTATGCAAGTTTTTGCGTTTATAGTTTTGACTAGACCACGGCGCGGTGCCGATAAGGGAAGACCGGTGGTGGCGGGGCCAAAAATAGCAGTACTGGCGCGCCACCGGCGCGCCGCCAATAATTTTGCCGTGAAACCGGCGATGAGATATCGGCGGTGCGCCGCCGGTGCGACCAATGTTGACCGCAAGCCTTAATGTTTTCATCAATCTTACTCAAATCCCAGCTTGAATTTACAAGATTCGGGCCTATTCAGGAGTTAAAAACTTCGCAAGTCGCTGGACGCTCGTTTTCTTCGTTATTCATCAAGAGAAGTAGAAATATGGTAGAAACGAAATAGCTGTGGCGTTTCAGATCCCTTGCATAATAGTTGAAATAATAGATAATAGATTCGCTGTGGCATTCAATAAGATCCAAGGAATCCAATTAAAAGGTGGCACACTCAAATTTGATCGATTTTTATGCTGATTTCAAATATATAAATTTCATCAAGTTTAGTGTTACCCATCAAAAGTTACGAGCCTGAGAATATTTGCCTTATTTTTGAAAAAGTGGGAAAACACCCTTCAAAGTCATAGGATCCTAATAAAAATCATACCATCAGATTCAGCATATCAGATAACCCTATGGTAAAGATTTAAAGCTCCCATATGTAAAAATATGGAATTTTGTATTTTTTTTTCTGCCAGAAGAAAGATAACGGATGCGTTTTGATTTGTTTGTTTTTTCTTCCTAGGGGTGATCGTATCGACCCAGTGGTCCTAAAATATTGTGATAGGGCTCATTCGAACGGAAACCAAAAGTTTTTGTGCCCTTTTTAAGTGACCAAAAAATCGGAGGGTAACTAGGCCCCCTTTCACGCTCACTTTTTTTCCCAAAGTCAGCAGATCGAAATATTGTGATAGCGATTTTGTTCAGCATAGTCAAAAAATCTAATAACTATGTATTTAGGTGTCAAATCACCCACCACAGTCCCCAGGAGAAGGGATGCAAGTTGTTAACTTTGCCCATTGTTTACATATAGTAAACAATGTAAACAAATAAGCATATACACATACAACATATATATATATATATATATATATATATATATATATATATATATATATATATATATATATATATATATAGTAACATATAGTAAACAAATAAACTTTTTTTGGGATGGGAGGGGGTGGGGGTTGTGCTTGGGGTGGATTTATAAGGAGAGAATTTTCCTTTGGGACGGAAATTTCTGATGAGTGAATATTCTAGGGGAAATGTTACACTGGGGTTATTGACAGAATTACTATACGAAATTCTTTTTAATTTTCTTACATTCTCTTTGCCAAATTTTTTATTCGGAGATGTTCCAGAGGAATTATCTGGGGATTTTTTCTGCGCGTTTTGTTGTCGGGGAAAAAGTTTCAACGGAAGGGGGCATTTCTGGAGTGACCGAGAAACCGATTATAGATTAAAGTCTTATTCCAATGAAAAAATGCTAAGGGCAATTTTTGAGGGTGAATCGTCCACAAGCAATTTTACAAAGAAGGGGGGGGAGGGTTCTCAGTGAGGAAGGAACCGTCTGGAGGGAATTCGATGGGGGGGGGTGCACCTTACATTGGATGAGATTTCCAAGGAAGAGTTCCTAGAGGGAGAGGTGTATATTTGATAGAGGGTGAGCCAGATTTAGCGGCATTATATGAAAAACGAACAGAAATTATGCCATATATGAGGGGTTACACCCTTCTCAATACCTTATTCTTTACGCTAAAGTTTGACTGTCTACTAAAACTGAATCACAGGGGGGGGGGGGCTTAATCAGAATATGAAGCTTTTTTAAAAGTGTCAACAGCTCTAGCGTAAAGAGCAGGATATTGAAAAGGGGGCGACCCTTCATACTCGGATTAGATCTGCTAAAATTAATGTGCAAACTGGGTTTTAATTTGTGTGCATTAGTTTAAAAATGTTCAGAAATTAAATAAAAAACAAGTTGTTTTTACTGAAAGTAAGGAGCGACGTTAAAACTTAAAACTTACAGCAACTATTCGGTATATGAAATGGGCTGTCCCCTCCTCAACGCCTCACTCATTATGCAAAATTTTGCCCTTTTTTCACCACTTTACTTTTTAAAACAATAAAAACTTCAGCGTAAAGAGCGACGCATTGAGGAGGGGATAGCCCCTTTCATATACGGAATAATTGCTGTTCGTTTCAAGTTTAAATGTTGCTCCTTACTTTCAGTTAAAAATCTTGTTTTTTTTTATTCAATTTCATAAAGACGATACTTTTGTCAACGTATGAGGAATTATGGTATACAAAGTAATATTTGGCAGGGATAGTCACTAGCGATAAATCACTAGGGGTGGCACCATGATTGGGTGATTTTCGGTGATTCGGGGAACCAAATTTTTTTCAGGGTGACGCATAGATTTTCAAGAAATCCCCGAAAATTTGAAGATAGTGCAAGCCCTGCTTGATTCCTAATCAGGAAAATCGAAATATTTAACCACACGAGAAAAGAAAAGCTCCTACTTTGCGGTTGACGCAATAAAGAATTGCCGCAAAATTAATTCAAAGTCAACCGAACGCCGCCGCCTCTGCCGGCGGTGGTGCGCTTGTGGCGTGCCTGCTGCGCTTCGACATTTCGGCGGCGGTCAGCCGGGCTTCCCGTTGGCGGCGTTCGGTCGGTACGCCGGCGTGGCACCGGGTTCTAGTTTTGGCATACTTTTTTTTCAAGGCCAATTTTAATATTTTTTTTTTGTGCTGTTTATTCTTAAGTTAACTTTAAAGTGCGAATTCAGCCCATTGGTGCTTATGATAGCCGTTTTTCGGAAATAACTCCTATCTTTTTGGAAATAATGGCTCAATAGTCGACTCTGAAAGCCCTTTTCTAGGAAAACAAGAAAATTAAAACAAAACAAAAGTTAGCTTACGGCACAGTTTCGCGAACAAGAGAATACACTGCTTCCAAAGGTTTTGTGGTCTTAAGTGGCCTTAAGAATTCCATTGCTTGGCATGCAGCCAGCAATTCAACAGCAATCACTCTTTCTACGTTGCTCATAATCTTAAGCACTTTTCTGGCTGCGAAGCCACCCATTGAAACATGATCTTCTGTCCCAGCACTGGTACTTAGAGAATCAACACTCGACGGATGACAGAGTACCTTGTTTTCCGAAACTATAAAATTAAAGACAGAAATAGATAGTAATAAACTCGTCAAAAAAATAAGCTAAATTAAACAAGTATAACGCATTCAGGACGTTTTTCATTAAAACAACAAACAGTTCGTGGTAACGAACTGTAAGTAAGGAGTGACCCGGCTCAATAGTAGCCGAAACCCTAAGAAACAAAATTTGATACAAAGAGATACATCAAAAGAATCAGATTTTAATGCTGATTTCAAATATATTAGTTAAGTCTTACCAATCAAAAGTTATACGCCTGAGAAAATTTGCCTGATTTTTGAAAAAAGGGGAGAAACACCCCCTAAGAGCTATATAACCTTAATGAAAATCACACCGTCAGATTTAGCGTATCAGAGAACCCTACTGTATATGTTTCAAGCTCCTATCTGCAAAAATGTGGAATTTTGTATATTTTTGCTAGAAGAAAGATCACGGATGCGTGTTTATTTGTTTTTTTGTTTGTTTGTTTCTTCCCCCCAGGGGTGATCGTATCGACCCAGTGGTCCTAGAATATCGTGGGAGGGATCATTCGAACGGATATTAAAAGTTCTAGTGCCCCTTTTAAGTGACCAAATAAATGGAGGTCAGCTTGGCCCCCTACCACGCTCGTTCTTTTTCCAAAATCGTTCGATCAAAATTTTGAGATAGCGATTTTGTTCAGCATGGTCTAAAGTATAATAAATATGTCTTTTGGGATGACTTAATCCCCTAAAGTCCCCGGGGGGGGGGGCTGAAAGTTATGAACTTTACCCAATGTTGACATATAGTATTGGTTATTCGGAAGTATACAGACGTTTTCAGGGGGGAATTTTCTGGTAGTGGGGGGGGGGGGTCATTTGGGAGGGTCTTTCCATGAAGGAAGATTTCATGGTGGAAGGGACATTTCTATGAAAGGGGCGCCGGATTTCCCAGTATTATTTAAAAAAAATGATCAGCAATTAAATAAAAAAACAAGTTTTTTAACTGAAAGTAAGGAGCAACATCAAAACTTAAAACGAACAGAAAATATCACGTATATGATTGGGTTCACCCCCTAGTCAATACTTCGCTCTTTAAGCCAAATTGTTTTTAGTGCTTTCATAAGAGCTATTTGTTCTAATTAACAGCCTTTGTGATTAAGCGGTCACTTTTAAAGAATTTGAACAAAATTTGAACTTTAGCGTAAACAGCGAGGTATTGACTAGGGGGCGAACCCCCTAATATACGTATTAAAAATACATGAAAATAGAAGTTCGTTACGTTACTTAATTCGTAAGTTACGTATATTTGTTACTAATAAAAAGGTTCGTAAATAAAATTAAACAACTTTCGAGAAAGCCATTTAACCAAATAAAAGTAAAACTAATATGCAAATTTTGTTTTAATGATTCATGTACGGTGAGCCAAAATCAAAACCTGCATCAATTCAAAAAACGTGTAAAAATTAAATAAAAAAAAAAAATTTTTTTAACTGAAAGTAAGGAGCAACATTAAAACTTAAAACGAACAGAAATTATTTCGTATATGAAAGGGGCTCTCCCCTCCTCAACGTCTGGCTCTATACGCTGAAGTTTGACTCTGCTTCACAACATTTTTTAAAACAATAAAAAACTTTATCGTAAAGAGCGAGGCGTTGAGGAGGGAACAGCCCCTTTCATATACGGAATAATTTCTATTCGTTTTAAGTTTTAATGTTGCTCCTTACTTTCAGTTAATAAAAACTGGTTTTTTGTATTTAATTTTATTCTGTGAAGATACTCCGATCACCAACTTGGAAATATTTTTAAAATTTTCTAAGCTCTTTTTAAAATTAAACTTAAAAGGGATTTGCACTTAAAAGGAACATCATTAATCAGTTACAAATAAATGACGCCAAATAGAATAAAAACAAAATAATAAATAAATTATGGTTGAAAAAAAAATTAAAACTTATTCAGCAGTTTCCCAATAGAAAACAGCGGAATAGCAGATATGGACCGTATGAACTGTTCAAACTTTAGTCCACCAAGTAAAAACCAATCTTATCCAGTTAAGTTTATATATTAAGCGTAAAAAAAAAAAAAAAAAAAAAAAATCAGACCCGAAATAGAACTCTCAAACCCTTTTCTGGTGTAGACTCGAGCCTTTGCTTACTTGATAGACATTATTTTACTTGGTTTTTGGAAATGTGTAACATCTCAGGTATACAGGTTTTGTTTTAAATCGTACGAAAAAATTGCAAACTGGATTTCAAATTAAATATATACCCCCCCCCCCCTCCCCCCACTCCTTAAAATACAAAAATTCTTAAAATTTTCATTTACCTTCCTTCGTTTTTTTTTTAAATTGCCTGTTTTTCAAATTCAAACAAAATTTCGAAATATTTTCATGTACGACTAGTTTTTTTGCTTGCGTCAGACAAGTTTTTTCAACTGGAAACGTGCATAAGGGTCTTTTCTGTCCGAAAAATCTTTATTTCTTCATCAGTATCATGTAGTTTCCACGCAGTGTGGAAACTACAGACCATGTAGGACTATGTATATTTGGATTTTAGTTGTGAAATTTACCTCTCCACTCATAAGAATTGCTGATTATATCCCCACTCCTAAGACCATTATAATAACGATCAAAAATCTGGACAAGAAAATTTTTATAGTGTAATGAATACTCTCTAGCTAACGCAGCGAAGTGACTCAGAGAAAGTCTTTCAACTTATAAGAATGTGAGTTTTGATCCCTTATTGGTAATGCTGAAGAGTCTTCGAAGTCTCTTTCCTGGCACGAATGGTCCATCAGTTGGTTACCACAACACTTCAAGAAGATACACTTCATGCAATACCATTATAGCTGATCTAAGGAGCTTCCAGTTGTGTTTTAAATCCTGGGCAATCTCCTGAACAATTTCTTCGTAGAAAACTGAGTACTCTTCTCATAATGACAAATTTTTCGTAAGTCTATGATCCCAAGCTTGTATATATGAGGGTTTTTAACACTACTGGTAGCGGAAACAGGCTTGTAGGCCTTAGCTACTTCGTGGGCGGTTTTCTGCATTTGGTTTTGGTACAATCGACTTTGTCTTTGTCATTTTTCTGGTTGTGTGTCACTTTAGTACATCAAAAGTTGTCACATCTCAGCAACTATAACTGAGCAGATCCACAGACAATTTATAGTTTTATATATAGAACACAAATGCAAAATATAAGACCAGAAAGAATTCTCACTCAGCGAATTCAACATGCTTTTAGCTCTCTGTATGAGTTTTTTCAAAAAAAAATCAAGAGTTGAGTTCTGTACTAAACATGATAGGAAGAGGCAGTGGCAGAACAAGCTCATAAGGGAAGTAGAAAGTTTAGGGTTTTTATTTATGTAGAGTCCACCATTCGCATAATAGTTAATATTGGTTAGACGTCAGGTGCTGTGGGTGACTCATTGAATGAACGAATCATCCTAGCTCTCTGTTTTGTGTGAAGTTTAGTTTCAGTTTATGTCTGGCTTCCGTTGATAAGTAGAGTTTAAAAGAAAACTAAGTATTGAAAATTTTAGCTCTTACGGGACATATCTTCTTGATCCATTTCCAAAAAAAATCAATCAATAAAGAATTATATTACCCTTGAAAACATACTTTAATAATGCATATGGGATTTCCCGAGATTAAGAGACATCTAAAATATTCGAATCCATGAGAATTGAAAAACTTTCCTTTGAAAAAAAAATTCCTAAATTTCATTTCTCGTTAACCTTCGTTTGCCAATAATTCTTTCAAATTGTGTTCTGATTCGTTTGGCACTGCTTCCACGTTTTTCATGAAGGTATAAATAGGACTTTGATGCACCAATCATGTGGCGGAGGAAAACAATTCTTGCTTATATTTCTGAGTGGGAATATCTTCTGAAGAACATTGTAGAATTTGAATTGGGCACTGAATCAGCTATCTAGTGTTTTAAAATCAATATCTTAAATCAATGAACAAAATAAATAATATTTTAAAATCAATAAACAAAATCAATATCTTCAATAAAATAAAGAAAACAAAAATTAGCTTTAGCTTTATTTATTAACTGAATGTCACATCTGCAGGATCAAATAGCACTCTAGAGAGGTAGAACAGGTCCTCATTTACCACTGAGTCAAAAGTAGTACTTTAACAACTGAACAAACATTTAATTTTAGTTCCCACACAATGAACATTAGTTCACACGCATCTATGAAAACAATCATAATATGATTGTTTCCTATGCTTCTCCTAAGTACTTTCACAATCTTAGTCATATTCAGTTGGTGTTCTGACGTTCACAAGATAGCATGCATTTTTTCTTCTTGTTATGACTGAAGCCTAATCGCAAGCGAGAATATGTTATTAAATACATTGCATATATTTGGTAAGTTTCATTAACAGGTGAAAAATTGTATGCGCGGTATTGGTAGTTTACCATGTTTCGTCTCACAGTTGTAAGATAGCATTGAGACTTACATAATTTATTTTTTCAGCGGGAGGGGTAGGGGATTGAGAATTTGGGGAAAAACTCTATTTTCTTTTGTCTTCATTAAACAGCATACGCCATGTTTTTTTCCTTTTTATGCCTGTTGTCCTAAAGGCTATTTGGTTAGTTCAATAGATTGGCTTACCAAGAGAAGCAGCGGTGCAATGTGCAATCATAAATCCAGAGTTAAGACCTCCATCTTTAACCAAGAAAGCGGGGAGTTCACTTAAAGCCGGGTTTACAAGTCTTTCAATGCGTCGCTCGCTCATTGCTGCCAGCTCGTGCACGCCAATAGCTAAATAGTCCAGAGCTTTGGCTGGATATTCCCCATGAAAATGTCCAGCCGAAATTATCTCTCCTCTGCTTGGCAAGACGATCTGAAAAAGAGTAATGATAATATTGCAATCAAAGATAAATGTAACAGATGGTCCAGGAGGAGTGTAAATGGCATTGCCATTATGTTAAAACAAATTGGTTAATATGAAGATGGTGAATTACCACAAGTATAAGCAAGGCCGTACCCAGAGGGCGAGTTGAGGGGGGGGGGTCCCCTCCCCCCCGAAATGTTTTTCTGACTCGTAAAAACGTAACAAAAAACCCTCCCTAAATTTTTTTCTAGTAAAACCTCCTCCGAAAAAAAAAATCCTGGGTACAGCCTTGAGTATAAGTCATTTGTAAGATTCAATAAGTTGAAAAGGAAAGTACAAATTAAATAAATTCATTGAAAGGATTTTATTTATGCCTACACCTGACAAAAAACAGGAGACATTAGCGTAATAATAAGAAAGCCTTAGAGCTTGATTAAATCAAAGATTATTGGTATGACAAATAAATTAAGTAAAAGAGCTTGGTGAGTGCAGATTTCTAAAATTTGCTGTAAAATTAAAATTTAGATGTTTAAAGAAGAGGAAAACAAAGATAAGATATTTGTCTGACCAAAGTACTGTTCTGCTTTGAATGGGATATTTGCCATCCCTTCTTTGATGTTTCAAATTGCCTTTTTCTGTTTAATTTCGTTGAAATTTTTTTTTTTGCTATTTTCATTGAAGAAAATTGAAGAAGACCACATATTCTCCCCTCATGACTCTTCAAAATATACTTTAAAAATATAAATATATTTTTCTGGAAAAAGAAAAGTTTGTTTTGTGAATTTTCCATGAGGGAAGATTCCCTGGGAAATTTTCCACGGAGGTGGGAGGTCAATTTCCCGGCATGATTTGAAAAACTATCAGATGTTAAATAAAAAAAAATGAAAGTAAGGAGCAACATTAAAAATTAAAACAAACAGATATTATTCCGTATATGAAGGGGGTTTCCCCTTCTCAATCACACGCTGTTGAGGCTAAACTTTCTCATGCTCATAACTTAAATATATAACTGAAGGAAAAACCCAATGAACTCCTCCAATCCAAGAATTTAAAAGAACCCAATTAAATCCTCTGGTTTCATAAGATTATTCTAGTTAAGTGCATGAAACCTCAAAAAAAAGGAAAAAAAAAACAATGTATAGAAACTCTAAATTAAAATAAAAATAGGCAAACTATTTGGACTCTTGCCCTTAACTCCAGATCTTAATCTTCATTGCACTTGTCACCAATTTCCCTAATTTCTTATATACTTTGCCTTATTTTGTTCACCCCCCCCCCATGAATTATAAATTATAAGCAAACAGTGTAATAATTATAAGCAGAAAATATAAGCAAAAAATCATAAGCAATCAGGGTAAAGATTATTATTTTTGAAAATATAAAAAATGGAGGATTGGAAGAGCAATTGCTCAATTTGTATGAGGAATATGACAAAATATACAAAGACATCGTATTATTAGAAAGTACCTTGGAATAAATTAGTGGTGATAGAGGCTTTTCATACCGCTTTTTTACCATTTCAAGTTTTGTCTTCTGTAATGTAAGCGTAGCACTAGCATCAAGAAAAAGCACATATAATTCAATCTTGGCTTTTTATCAACAGGTGTGACTATGTGGCTCAAGCATTGCAATAACACAGTTCGAAAATTTTTTAAACAAGTCTTACTGGATTGTCAGTCGCACTATTCATTTCGGTCGTGATGATGCGTGAAACAAATTTGATTGTGTCGTGTGATATCCCATGGACCTGTGGTGTGCATCGAAGAGTGTATGCATCTTGAACTCTATCACAGAATCGATGACTTTCTACGACAGAAAGACAGTTATTAATGATGGAACTACGCTTTTAATTTACTTATCAGTCAAGTATTAAGAAATGAAAGTTAAAAAAAACTTGATAAAAGTGAACGCACAGATTGAGTAGTTTAACAGTGCATGTTCAAGATAAATAATTTTTCCAATCCTTTTTTCATTATGTATTAGTATTACAGAGGATAATTCAAATTCAATATAAAGCCTGAAGTCCAAGATGTTTTTTAAGTCAGCACCTGTGC
Organism: Artemia sp. Qi Xiang Cuo; assembly: GCF_049724085.1. Taxonomy (NCBI): domain Eukaryota; kingdom Metazoa; phylum Arthropoda; class Branchiopoda; order Anostraca; family Artemiidae; genus Artemia; species Artemia sp. Qi Xiang Cuo. Next base: position 25,370,975 of record NC_142811.1, read on the forward strand.
AATTTTGCAAACTATTCTTTTGTTTGCAAGGCAATTAGTACAAATAATCAAAAACTCTTAAGACCTATTTTTCTTTATTTTTTAAAATATTGTTTTTAAACCAATGCTGTTTGTCATTACAAAATTTTGAAGATTTTGGAGCAGTTAGGCAAATCATTCACAACTAAACAGCCTTTAAATTTCTACCAAAATAACGAACACTAAATTCCAACAGACAACGTAACAGAATGTGTTTAAAGACTGATCTTCCAAAATTAAATTGTAGCTGTATGTTTGCATGAAGGGGAATTTGGACTGCACCATTTAGTTGAACGTGGAATTCTCCCATGAGTAACTTGTCAATAAGTCTGTTTTGTAAAGTAAAAGAACAGAAATTGGATGTTTCCTGCGCTAAAGTAGCCTATTTGGCTCTCAATCATTTTATTCTTGGCTTAATTTTGAACTTTTACTTTTGAACGGATACCACCAGATGGCTAAGTTGACAGTGTATACATACACAAATCTTTAGATTAGCCAACCAGCCAACCAGTGTTGTAAGCCTAGGAGCCCAGTTGGACATAAAGAAACATGTTAAAAAAACAATTCTTACTCCGTAACATGCAGAATAATCATAGTTAACACATTTTGCAGGGTGAGAACCTTTATCTTCACTTCTTTTCTTGTTTTTGTAGTTTTTCTAAGAAATTCAGGAATATCTTAGAACTTACATATTTACAGAGCATAAATCCTCACCTCCCCTAATGTGCAAATATATACCTAGAATTGCATCCTGAATCTAAATATAATACTCATTTGCATCACAAATGAACTTTACCCTCATATTAGCCATATGGTGGATGTCCCTTTTGAACTAAAGCTGTAACCGGGAAGAATTAGGTTGTATTAAGTTTCTATTAATTTGACCTAGCTCTTATTAATATGACTCAATGATCAATATAGATAAATTAAAACAGATTTTCTGCGAATAAAAATGGATTCCCGAAGCAGATTTGTTTGCATTCTGTAATATCCCGCATGTAAAAAAGTTAGATAAGTTCAAGCTGAGAATTTCAATGGCGTGTTGAAAAATCGAGCGAAATTATGGGTAAGTGTAAACGAGCATAGATTCAATGCAAATAGATAATTCAACATTAGATAGCTTAAGTCCAAGCTGGGAAATTCCGCTGGCTTCGTTGTGGAAAAACAAGGTAGGACATGAGTTGGTGCTTGGGATAAAAAGTCTCAAATTAATGCAAAAGCTATCTCCTGACTTGGGGCAATAACAATCTAATCCCGAGCTTTGCAATTTCGTTAAAACTGTGGAAAAACCAACTAAGTCCTGGCTAAGTGCAATAATGATTCCCAAGTCTGAGCTGAGGAATGATCCGGTGGGCATCAGAAATGTGGGCATATTGCAACTTGTTTGAACTGGAATGACATGAAAAATGATTGGAGAGTAAAGGTGGCGTAGAAGCCTCTTAACCCCCACCCCAGCCCTCCGGTGTACTACCTACATTTTAGCCTAAACATACTAATTTTGCTCCTTATTTGAATTAAGTCGTAAAAGGATTTTCACTCTATGTGATTGAAAGCACTAAGCTCTTCAACAACACCACGCCACCAATCTATTATAAGAACCTAGTCATATTTTTTTCTTGGATTGTCACCTATTCCAATTGTCCCAATCCAATTTGTCGTATTTTATGTTCGTTTAAACTTTGAGGTGGTTTTTATTGTTAATTTTTTGTAGTACGAATTTCCATTTTTAGTAATTTAGGTTAATTTTAAGTTCGACTTACATTATGACCTTATTCTTCTTTGTATAGTTTTTACTTCCCCTCCCTAATTTTCTTTGAAAGGTGTTCAAGAAAAGTTTTTGAAATTAATTTAAAATATAAACAAACCTGCAATCTCCGAAGGATAGGTATCCGAATGTAAGAGAGATCTAAGACGCTTGGCTACTTTGTTCTGTCCAGGATGTGGCCGCAGTCTGTGCACCTCTGAAAGAAATATGATGAAATATGAAATAAAAATATGAAATATGATTTATTTCTAAAAGAAATAAATCCATTCCAGAATACAACTTTTTTTTAACGAGTATGCAACGTAATAAGCCAATCCAGTGTTTTTACGTTAAAGTCTGAAAATATTTGAAACTTTGACAAAACCCTTAAAGATTTTTTTATTATTTCACCGCTTCACAAAAGCCTTGTTCTCCTCCTTCATCCCCCCTTCAATCAAAACACTGATTATTGTCCATGGCATAGTATTTTATAAGAGATACGTAAATCAAAATCAATAAATTTTATCACCCGTTTGCACGCTAACTATAAATTTTTTCCTGTTTTAACAGACGGCATAAATGGCTAAAGAAGGATGCAATAAGAAACTATTCGCCCAGACAGAGCATGTACTACTACTACTATTTTATCAATAAATTAAAACAATATTAATACCAACAAATCCACCAATAGTTACAAAATACCGTAACAGAATCATAATTATACAAATAAAGTATGAAAAACCATTTGCATAAGACATAAAATGTAATGCAAATTTTCATTTAACTCTAAGTAACTCACAAATATCAATAAAAACAACAAATTTAGATTTTTTCGACCAGTTTATTCTATCTGATGTCGTTAAATATATACAAAATTATGACTATCCACATACAAAATTTTATTACCGTAATTTTCTTCAAAAAGGCAATAGAGATGGAGTTATATCTTCATTCTCATAAATTCCCATCACGTTCACCAGATCTTATTGCAATTTATTGCAAAAACTTATTGAATAAGCGTTTTATTGTGCTCTACTGAACGCGGTTTACTGCAAAAAAATCAAAAAAATCTTACAAACCCATAGAACCTTTTAAACTAACCAAAAATGTTGTTAGTACATTCTAATATATAAATATTCCAAGAGTTTTCCGTCTGAAAAAGGATGAATTACAGCTTTGTCGAACCCTGAAGCACAATAAGCTAATAATTACTAGCAGTAGGTTTCAATAAGTGCTTTTGAACGCAATTCAATAAAATTGGCCTTTTAACCCTAAAAAGAACAAAATCAATTGCAACAAACTTATTGAGCTTGGGAAGAGTTACAGCGAGTGAAAACATAGGCAGCTCTTCAGGGTGTTAATGGATCGTTCAAGTACGAGTTTTAGTTATTGGAGCTCTACTACTGTATATAAATAATATAACAGTAAGATCATGGATCAGTGATTTTTGGAACTACATCCTTGGTGTGTACAAACAGCTCAGCCCATTTAATCTGTCATTAGGGGGTCAGTGTACAATGTTGAAGCCAATTCTCGCGTTTAAGAGAAATCTGACCTGTCTACCCGTGAAAAATCGAATGTTGCTTATGTTTATAGTTGTTTAAATTTTCTCCGGAGCACTTGCATCTCGGTCCAGGTTTTTATAATGGTTGAGATAGGGAATGATCGTACTGTGTTATATCTATATATATAGTTGCCTATACTGTAGGGTACCAATTGTTAGTGAGCTTGATTTCCAGAAAGATGTAAGGTATAACCTTTAGGCATAGCAGCAACGATATATATAAATTAAATCCAAAATATCATCAACATACCAGGATCAAAAGCACGTGATGTTCCTTTTAGTACTTCAAGGGTCATTGCAGCAACAACATCCGCTTGACGGGCTATTCGCTTCGACCTTTCCACTGCTTCTGCACCAAGACCTGTGATTAGCTGTGTCCCATTTATGAGTGCCAGACCTTCCTTAGCTTTCAGCTTAATAGGTGTTAAGTCGTGTAACTTGAGTACCTGGGCAGAAGCAAGTGAAATTTTTGTATATTAAAAGCTGAACTTATCCTATAAACTACCTTAAGATATAGCATTTTGCTCGAAAAAGGAAGAAAATCTTTTTTTGCTTTTATTTATCTATCGTAACAATGAGCAATAATATGATAAAAATAATCTTTGCATTAAAGAACTTGCTAGAATAAGGCATGGTTTTCCAAAACCAAGCTGGGGAGGGTTTGCCAAAATCTCTTAGCGAAAAAATGCTGATTTTTCTTTTGTAAACAAGTCACTCTTGTATTCACCTTTTTTTGATTGGAAAGTGTAAGTGAAACTGCAAGGCATTACCATTTGTAGACCAACAACTGCTAGCAGAGAAGTGTATTATAGAGTCAATGCTTACACTCTTTTAGTTTTAACACCGTTTTGAGGATAATTGGCATTTTTTTTTAATTTACATATTTAAGACTTGAAATTCTGTTGTTTTTCCTTTTTTTTGAATCTTAAAGTTATATAAACATCTAAAATGGTGATGTGCAACAGCCCATCCTTTATCGCCATTGTTTAAAATTGAAGCTGTACATTATAGAGCACAAGACAAGGTATTGGTTGACCCAGGTATTTTTTTTTATTTAATTTTTTTTTAATGGTTGACACATTTTTTTTATTTAAGTATGCAGTCGTTTTCTAAGAAGTTTTAACACCTAATCTTGTTTTATATCTTGGAAGTTTCATTTACTCATGATCGTTATTCTTTTCCCTACAAGCAGGTAAGTACTCAAGGATATAAACACAAGTTTTTTGGATTTTAAGTTATGTTCAGTACAATGCAGAAACATCTGAAAAAAGGGCTTCATAATTTGTAAATTATGTTTTGCCTGAAAAAATATTACTACTTAAGCCTTTTTTCAAGAAGAAAAGCTGAACATTTTTCGGTCACGTTTTTAAAATCAATCACTCTTCTCCAGCACCTGAGAAAAATTGTTTTACTATGTTTGAAAACTAATTTCAAGAAAAATACAGTTTAAGATCTTGATCACTCCTTTTCGCAACGCTCCAAAGTCCGGTTAATGACTGGTTTAGCTACTCTTTTTTCCTTCATCTGTTAATGATAGCGAAAACGAATAAGCAGGACAGGAAAAAGCACTGACCTGTCGATTAGGATGAAACTGAATTTCGTGTTGCTGAGCAACAAAAGTTCATTCAAAAGAGCAGTATAATTTATGCAAAAATTTCAGAAGATGCTCGAAAACTTCAGATTAGTAATAATCTGTGAAAACAAATAATCGTATTCTGTGAAGAATATATTGACGGTTGTTGTAAATTAGCCAAGAGCATTACAATACGTCTGTGTCTATTGTATATCCCATTCTCTTTCAACTACGCAATTCTTATAATGTGAAGACTACACTACTTTTACAGGCAAACACTTATAGACGTTTGCTTGAGCTCATCATTAAGAAGTTAGTGTTTATAGATTATGGATGAAAAAAAACCAATTACTCTGCCATCTAGGAAATCGTATATCGTATGCGTCCAAATTCGAACGCGGCCAAAATATTGTATGCACCACTACCTGAGATTATTCTTTAACGGATAACAATTAACACAGCTTGGAAACGTACTGCCTAAAGGCTTGCTTACTATATTTTGTACTTGGTTCAACAGATGTCTGACCTATAAAAGAATAAAGGCGCCCAATTTTTAAAGGTCTGCCATTTATTTATAAAAAAAAAGTTTGTTGCTTATTTAGATAACATTAATAGTGCAGAACTGCTATAATAGGAAAGTTTGATTGTGATATGACTTTACTTTTTTTTACTTTGATAAAGTGAACAGTATTTTAGAACAAAGAAAAGAAATAACAGCTACAAAAATACTCCAAAGACAAATGTTATTTCGAAAAATATTATAACCCCTATCAAGTTTATTTTTCGTAGTTTCCCCAAAAAATTTAAGCACCTAGTAGGTAATATTTATTTAACAATCTTTGCTTTGTTGTAAAAAAAATTTCAACATTTATGCCATTTTTGGTACAAGATTGTATGATATGAATGTTCTTTCAGGTTGGTACCTTTACACCTAATTGTTAGTTCAGGTTGAAAAAACCGAGTTAGTTGAGTTTATTCTTGCTTAAATTATTTAAAGGAACGCCACAGCGCTAGGACTTTCGAAAAAGAATTAACTAGTTTGACTCCAACAACCATTAAAGAAAATGTACTCTCACTAGAAACTGAAATTTCAGTAATAGAAATTTGAATTCGATATGTACATAAAATGAATCTGTTTAAAAAAAGCTTAAAAAAAATTTCCTAAAAAGAAGTTTTCTAAAGAAATGTAAAGGCCATATTAAACTTAAGATTAGAAAAATTAGAACCCTACAATAAATCAAACTCAAAACGCCTAGAAATTACTATTAAAGAATAAATTAAACCCAAAACGAACAGATATTAAATAAACAATCATAGCAAACAAAAATACAATAGGTACTAATATTAATGAATAAATAAATCTTAAAACAGGTAAAGCTTAAGGTAAAGCTTACATTTTCCTATTGAATTATAAATGAAACTAAAATGACCAGAAACTAAATAAACAATCATAGAAAACAACAAACAATAGATATTAATGTAAATTAATAAATAAATTTTAAAACGAGTGAAATTTAAAATGAATATGCAAATCAAGCTTGAAACGAACATAAATCTCTGCAAACAAGAGTTTGGGTTTTGCCTCCTTCTCTCACCGTAAAAGTCTAAAACCTACTGCTTCATTAGCGCTTTACTGAAAACTATATGTCTTTTGAACAGTCTTGGAAAGTACAAATAAAGTAAAACTGGATGTTTGATATATAATGCTATTAATTACTGAAAGATCAACACTTTAAGATTTTATTTCACTGTAATTTTATTTTCATTTTCAATGCTGCAATAACTGGGAAAGAAAGTATTTGTAATATAATTCGTTTTCAGGGAAGCACCAATGACGTAGTAGACTTTAGACTTTTACATTTAGGGAAGGGAGCAGAATCCAAACTCTTGTTTGTAAAGCTATATTTGTCTTGAACAGCCTTGGAAAGAACTCATAAAATTAAAATAAATATTTGAAATATAATGACATTAACTGCTGAAAGCTCATCAGTTCAAAACTTAATTTTACTACAATATTTCTCTTTATTTTCAATGTTGTAGCAAGTTCAAAAGAAAATATTTTTAATATAATTCCTTTTCAGTAAAGCGCCAATGACGCAGTAGGTTTTAGACTTTTACAGTGAGAGAAGGAAGCAAAATCCAAACTCCTGTTTGTAGCGATTTATGTTCGTTTCAAGCTTGATTTGCATATTCATTTTAAGTTTTACTTGTTTTAAGATTCATTTACTCATTTATATAGTAAGCTTGTTTGCTATGATTGTTTATTTAATTTTTATTCCTTTTGGGTTTCATTTATTCTTTAATAGTAATTTTTGGTCGTTTTGAGTTTGAGTTATTGTAGGTTCCGGTTTTTTCTGACCTTAAGTTAAATATGCCTTTTACTTTTCTTTACAGAACTTCTTTTTCGGAAAGCTTTTCTTGAATTAATTTCTGGTTGTTTTTGATTGCCAAAGTTTCAATTTTTTCAAAATTTCCTATTTCAAAATGATTTTTTATTCCAAAATAAATTAACAGTTTTGGCAAGAACTAACACAATTAAACTGAATTTCCTATGAAATATTTGACATGATTAATTGCTGAAAGCTCACCAGCTACAGATTTTGATTCACCCAAGACCAGATTTAAGGCTTTGACGCTTGGTTTTCGCTAAGTTTTTGGGGAAATCCTTAAAACTCCAGGAATAGTGGAAGCCACACTGCCTAGAGGGTTTATTGGTAAATCCTGGTCTGGTTTCACTGCAATTTTCATTTTTATTTCAATGCTGTAATAAGTACATAAGAAAATATTTGTAATATAATTCATTTTAGTAAAGCACCAAATGATCAGTAGGCCTTATGCTTTTACCATTATTCTCTATTTATTCTGGGTTTCATTTATTCTTCAATATTAATTTCTGGTCGTTTTGAGTTATTGTAGCTTTCTATTTCTTTTGATCATAAGTTTAATATGGCCTTTACATTTCTTTAAAAGCTTCTTTTTCGGAAAGTTTTGTCTTAGTTAATTTTTGTTCGTTTTTATTGCCAAAGTATCAATTTTCTTTTTTAGTTCCCTATTTCAAAATAATTTTTTATTCCAAAATATATTACCAGTCTTGGCAAGAATTAATAAAATTAAACTGAGTATTCGATAGTTCCTATCAAATATTTGACATGATTAATTGTTGAAAGCTTACCAGCTTAAGACTTTGATCAGACAGTTCGTGGTAACGAACTGTAAGTAAGGAGCGACCCGGCTCAGTAGAAACCAAAACTCTAAAAGAATGGAATTTTGATACCAATAGATACATCAAAAGAATCGCATTTTATGCTGATTTCAAATATTTAAGTTTCATCATGTTTAGTGCTACCTATCAAATTTACGAGCCTGAGAATATTTGCTTTATTTTCGAAAAAGAGGGGGAACCCGAAGAAGGGGAGGGGGTGACATTAAAACTTAAAACGAACAGAAATGATTCCGGTGCTGGTGCATTGTATGTTCACTTCTAAAAAGTCAAGTTTGGTTAATGCTAGTAGTAATTGTTCAATTTAAGGTAGCGGGGTGTCTCCCCATATAGCTACAATTAAAGGTAGCAGACAGTACTTCCATATAGCTATAATGATAAGTAGCGGACAGTACTCCCGCCAATACAAGAAAACAGTGCAATGACCGGATTCAACCACTGTGAAAATTCGTGCTGATCTCTGTTCAAAGTGCGTGATGTTTTCATGGTAGTGATTCGTTTCCTTTGTATGAAATTGTGAAATTCTTTCTGTAATTTAATTTGTTAGGTGTGGTTGACTTATTTTTAACCTTAAACGCGGACATAACAACTCCGAGAATGAATTATTTTTTCAGTTCAGAATTGGCATTTGAAATATAATGATGCATTCAAATAAAAGGAATATTGACGAAAGCTACACGCAAGAAGTAAGTTATTCCTTTATATTCTTAGTGGGTAAAGAAATTAATTCTAATAAAATTTATATAGACCCTATTATAGTTAACAGATTGTTAAATATTTTTTGAACCTGGATCTCCAGAGGTCGGTAAAGAGCAATAACAAAACATGAAAAAAAGTATGTAAACACTGCATTTAAATGACTTGCGAGCTTAGCACATGAGGTAAATCATACCTATTTTTATTCCGGCCCAAAGTTCCACACATTCGTTCCCCACCGGCCCAAAGTGCCACAATCGTCCACCCCCCTTCCCTACAACCCCCTCCTTCCAACCCCCTCCCTCCAACCCCCTCCCTCCACCCCCTTTTTTAGGATTTTTCAGAGCTCCCCTACCAATTAAGAAGATAAGAAGGGGTGAAGCGACTCCAGTGGTCAGTTCAAACTGACCGACGGTTATACAAAATGGTCGTAGGTCGAATCCATTAATACAATCAACATTAACCGTAAGCCGCCCAATAGCCAACTATCCAGCTGTCAAATCCAGCATCCACAGCAATATGCCACAACCATCCGGACCCATCATACACCAGCCAACTGTCAACTGGTCAATTCCCAAAGCTAACACACACAACAAGATGACACAACCCCCCGGACCCATCATACACAAACCAACTGTCAACTGGTCAACTGCCACACTCAACATGCAAACCCTACTCCCATTCGATGAAGCTGATGTAGTCATGGAACCAGTCACCTCTCTCCGTGACTACGTAAGAAAAATTGTATCTTCTCTCTCTCTCCCTCTCTCTCTCTTATCTCTGTATATGTCTATCTCGGTGTGCGTGTTATAAAAAAAAACCCAAAAAAAACCTCAATGTCAATGTTAGGATAAAGCATGAATTAAGAATTAAAAAAAAGTAATAAAAGGGTAGCGGTTCTACAGATTTAGGTCATTAAACACTGAAAGTATTTTTTTCAGCTTAATTGAAGTGTCACATCACAATATAAAAAAAAGATATAATTTCTCTTTCTTATACCAGGTTACACTCAAAGAATCATATTAAACACACACCCACACACACACACACACACACACACACACACACACACACACACACACACACACACACACACACACACACACACACACACACACACACACACACACACACACACACACACACACACACACACACACACACACACACACACACACACACACACACACACACACACACACACACACACACACACACACACACACACACACACACACACACACACACACACACACACACACACACACACACACACACACACACACACACACACACACACACACACACACACACACACACACACACACACACACACACACACACACACACACACACACACACACACACACACACACACACACACACACACACACACACACACACACACACACACACACACACACACACACACACACACACACACACACACACACACACACACACACACACACACACACACACACACACACACACACACACACACACACACACACACACACACACACACACACACACACACACACACACACACACACACACACACACACACACACACACACACACACACACACACACACACACACACACACACACACACACACACACACACACACACACACACACACACACACACACACACACACACACACACACACACACACACACACACACACACACACACACACACACACACACACACACACACACACACACACACACACACACACACACACACACACACACACACACACACACACACACACACACACACACACACACACACACACACACACACACACACACACACACACACACACACACACACACACACACACACACACACACACACACACACACACACACACACACACACACACACACACACACACACACACACACACACACACACACACACACACACACACACACACACACACACACACACACACACACACACACACACACACACACACACACACACACACACACACACACACACACACACACACACACACACACACACACACACACACACACACACACACACACACACACACACACACACACACACACACACACACACACACACACACACACACACACACACACACACACACACACACACACACACACACACACACACACACACACACACACACACACACACACACACACACACACACACACACACACACACACACACACACACACACACACACACACACACACACACACACACACACACACACACACACACACACACACACACACACACACACACACACACACACACACACACACACACACACACACACACACACACACACACACACACACACACACACACTCTTATCTAAAACTAAACAACAGCTCTAAACTAAAATTTTTAACTTAAACTAAATTAAACTATAACTCTGACTAAAACTCAAAGCTAAGACTCTAAAATAAAACTCTGAATTAAAACTAAACTAAACTATACCTCTAACTAAAACTCTAAGCTAAGACTCAAAACTAAAACTCCAGTATCTAAACTAAACAAAACTATAACTCTAAAAAAAACTCTAAGCTAAGACTCTAAACTAAAACTCTAAATTCTCAACTAGAACTAAACTAAACTATAAATAGAACTAAAACTCTAAGCTAAGACTCTAAACTAAAATTCTATGCTAAGACACTAAACTCTAAAAAACAACTCTTAACTAAAACTAAACTAAACTATCGCTCTAATAACACTATAAGCTAAAACTCTAAACTAAAACTTTAAACTAAAACTCTCAACTACTATAACTCTAACTAAAACTGTAAGCTAAGACTGAAAAACTTAAACTCCAAGATCTAAACTAAAACTCTTAACTAAAACTAAACTAAAACTATAACTCTAACTAAAACTCTAATGTAAAACTGTAAACTAAAACTATAAACTCTAAACTAAAACTCTAAACTAGAACTAAACTAGAGATCTAAACTAAAGCTCCTAACTAAAACTAAACTAAACTATAACTCTAAAAAAAACTCTACGCTAAGACTCTAAACTAAAACTCTAAATTCTAAACTAAAACTAAACTATACTATAAATAGGACTAAAACTCTAAGCTAAGACTCTAAACTGAAACTCTAAAATCTAACTAAAACTCTATGCTAAGACTCTAAACTCTAAACAAAAAGTCTTAACTAAAACTAAACTAAACTATAACTCTAACTAAGACTCTAATCTAAGAAACTAAACTAAATCTCTAAACTAAAACTCTTAACTACTATAACTCTAACTAAAACTGTAAGCTCATACTAAACTGAAACTCTAAAATAAAAGTATTATCTAAAACTAAACTAAATAAAAGTGCTAAGAAAAGACCTAAGCTATGACTCTAGGCTAAAACTCTAAACTAAAACGATTAGCTAAAACTAAACTACAAGTCCAAAAACACTTAACTAAAACTAAAATAAAATATAACTCTAACTATAACTCTAAGTGCTGAGAGTCTAACTTGAAACTCTAGCCTCCTGACTACCGGCATAGATATAGGTATTGAAGACGCGTGATTTTTACACCACATGTGTTAAAAAAATCGCTGATGTCAAAAATGACCTTGAAAAATTTTACTTCCCTCCCCTCTCCAAAATCTCTTGTCCACTCCCGTGGACATCGGTTCCCAACGGAGTAAATCAGAGAGATCCGTCGACTATATAACACTTTTATTTTCATCGAGAAAAAGAAACAGGACATTTATTTTCCATGGTTGTTTACAGGTGAAAACAAGAAAAGCAGTATCTCTCACCAACAAGACACAGAAACACTTTACACTCAACATAACACCACCTCGTCTTCATTGAGCAGCCAGGAAGGCTGCACCTCTTCGTGTCCTTTAGGTCTTGGTATTCGGGTAAGTGAATGGCTGCTCTACCTCTCTCAGGCGGTAATGGTCGGCACTTTTTGAAATCACCAGCCGACGCTACTTCACAATCGTCATTTTCCTCGACATACTGCTCCGGTTTCCGCCGACAGAGAAGGTACTCTGCGACGTGAAAATGATATAAGATGAGTTTCTTCAAGCTTGGCCTGCTATTTTTTTTTATGAGCCTGCATCTCGAATGCAGCATCAATAAAATGATGAAGGAATCTTACGGCCAATTTTCTAGTTTTATAAGGGAATCGGCAATAAGTGACCATACGGTCAGCCATGTCCATTCCACCCATGTACTTGTTGTAGTCAGCTACTGACCTTGGGCAAGAGACTGTGATCCGCTTCCTCTGCTTTTTGTCCCATCTTTCCATTATTGTCTCTGCTTCTATTGCCTTACTATTCGAGCCTAGTGTCACAATTCTCGTATCAAATCATTCCGTGATGGCTAGCTTGCGATCTTCTCGCACAAATGCAACGCTCGACCCTCTCCCTTTCTTCTTCATTTCTTTATCTGGCTTCAGAGGTACGGTCTCCCTTCCAAATCTATTTCGCATGATTGTGCCAGTTGCATTTATCTGCATTTCGCACAGAAGGTCGAGTAGTTTTGTTGAGTTGAAAAATCGATCAAAGTAGAGGCTATATCCGGGTGGGAGAGCTTGCGATAGCCTGAGTACGATTCCAGCTGCAAGGCCATCGCATCACATACTTTTAGGAAGCGTATTGGCACCCTGATAAATCTCGAAGTCGAGTACGAGGCCCTTCGGATTAGCCAAAACAAAGTTTTTGAGGCCGACGGGGTTTGGCTTATTAGGTACATACTGCCTTAACGACGTTTTGCCATAAAATGGGATCATCTGCTTATCAATTGAACAATTTTTGTCCCTCGGGAAAGAAAGGCAAACGGTACGGAAAAGGTCGATAATTGACTGAACTCTCCACAACCGATTGTTCTTCTTAATGTCGTCGGAAATTTCTTCATCTACAACAAATTTCAGATTGCTTCTTAGAGTGAAGAAACGGTTTTTTCCAATATTTTCTGATATCTGGTTTACACGGTACTGTGCCTTCCAGTACATTTCGATTTGAGGATATTTGAGATTGCCAATTAATATTAAAGCTCCGAATAATGTCTTAAGTTCGTCAGCAGTGACATTCAAGTTCTTGTGGAATTTTTTTTTATAAGGGTAGTTTGTGGCATGTGCCGTCTCATCGGAAAAAGACTCGGGGAAATACTGTGTGAAAACATCTTCTTTTTTCCAAACATAACGGTCAGTAAAGATAGCATCATCTCTTACCGAACCCAAGTGAATATCAAACCCCATGCTTTCCCTCCATTTCATCAATTTTGGTCGTTTCATAGGTCACTGTGATATCCGAGCCCGCTCGGCTAGAGGTATGTCATCTTCAAAATCAGACTCCAGTTCAGATACTTCCTCGTCGATGATACTTTCGTCGCCTGGAAGGAAGGCGCTGTTCGGATCTTCATCTTCACTTGTATCTTCAAGTTCTATATCGTGGGACTCAAAGAGGTCATCATCACTGTCATCTGCAGAAAGGTCCTCAACATCACTAGCATCGATGGTTGCCAAGGCATCAGGCACGGTAACTACAAGAGAAAACATAGTTTTCAGCTTTTGAAGGTGACCATAAGCGAAAGTAAAGAAAAGACATTAAAATAGGAAGTTCTTCTGTTCTGAGAGATAAGAGATAAGAGATATTTATTTAAAAAAAATCGCTATCACAAGCCCACACAGGGCCGAATTCGGAGTTTGGAGTCAACAACAAATAAATGGTTACCCTGCAAATGCAAAGAACAACAACGAAATAGAGAAAACCATAATGAGCATCATTTAAAAGTCAATAATTAAAACTTTAAAAAGTCAATTAAAAAATTAAAAAAAACAAAAATTTGTCAAACTAAACTTAGAGCGAGACATAAATGCATTAAAAACTGGTCAGACTAAACTTAGCACAAAACATAAATGCATTTAAATTAAAAGGGATACTAAGAAAGTGTCAGCAATTAAACTACAGTAAATCAATAAAAGAGTTAAAGACAATAAAAGCTGGTCAAGAAAGGGGGGCGAGCAAAAGAGCGCAAGAACCTGGGCAGTACCATCAGCTAATAAACAACAAAAGAGGGCAAAAAAGAAACTATTGAGGCATTTTATTCATTTTCTCTGTAATGAAGGGGATAAAAGTTCTTTCGTATCTGGAATTAACGCAGCGAATGGGGGACAAAGCAGGGATGGGCTCAGAAACAGCTCGAGGCGGCTGGATTCTGGATTGGGAGTGACGTTTGGGGAAAATACTTGCCGTCCGAGGGTTTTTTATGGTATTTTCTTCAAAACGGAGTCACGCCGACACTTTACTTCGCTCTAGTTCTTTCAGAGTAGATTTTGTTAATCTCAGATAGTAAGGCACCTCTCCTTCTTTGAACATTATTGGACCGTCCCTTTTTTGATTTGATTATATTTTTTCCGATTATTAGAGACTATTATCTTTATTCCGAGTCTTTGAGACTTCCGATTCTTCCGATTCTGTCGACTCTTATCTTTCTAACTTAAAAATGCTTGATTGAGAACCGATGTCCACGGGGGTGGACATTGAACTTTAGTCGCACACCAATAGATGATGTAATGGATATAGGTGAAAAAATCCCTCCCAAAATGAAGTTTTAATCCTTCTAAGGAAGATTATTTTTTTTCAGGCTCCACCTTTCATTCCAAGACCAATTAGGAATTTTCTTACCTCTTGTCCTCCTGCTCTTCTTCGATTTTGAACTTTCCTCCATTTCTTTAGTGCAAAAACCACTCTTCCACTACCAATAACAAGCTGAAAAAAATCACAGATGGCAAGCCAGGTACGCTGGTTCCAACTGTAGTGCGTAGATGACGTTCCAACCAATAACTATCGCGCTAAAAAAAATTAACTGTATGTCCACCCAGAGGGACAAGGGTAGTCAGGAGGCTAGACTCTGAAATACAACTAAACTAAACTATAACTCTAACAAAAACTCTAAGCTAAGACTGTAAACTAAAACTCTAAATTCTAAACTAAAACTAAATTAAATTATAAATAGAACTAAAACTCTAAGCTAAGATTCTAAATTGAAACTCTAAACTCTAACTAAAACTCAATACTAAGACTCAAAACTCTAAACAGAAAGTCTTAACTAAAACTAAACTAAACTATAACTCTAACTAAAACTCAAAGCTAAGACTCTAAACCAAAACTCTAAACTGTAAACTAAAAGTCTGAACTACTGTAACTGTAACTAAAACTGTAAGCTAATACCAAACTGAAACTCTAAACTGAAACTCTAAACTTAAACTTTTATCTAAAACTAAACTAAACTAAAAGTGCAAGGAAAAACTCTAAGCTGTGACTCTAGGCTAACACTCTAAACTAAAACGTTTAGTTAAAACTAAACTACAAGTCAAAAACACTTAACTAAAGCTTAAATAAAATAGAACTCTAACTAAAACTCTAAGTGCTGAGAGTCTAACTTGAAACTCTAGACTCTGAACTACAACTAAACTAAACTACAACTCTAACTAAAACTCTAAGCTAAGACTCTAAGCTAAAATTCTAAACTCTAAACTAAAACTCCTAACTAAAACTAAACTACAACTCTAAACTAAAACTCTTTATTAAAACTAAACTACAACTCCAAACTAAAACTCTTAACTAATACTAAACTAAACTAAAAGTGGAACCAAAACTCTAAACTCTAAACTAAAACTCTTATCTAAACTATATGCCCCTAGGGCATAACATAAAACCCTTGCCCTGAGGGTTGTGGGGGAGTGTCCTCCTCAAAAAAATATTTTCTAACAGGAAATCAACTACGCTGATCAAAGTGGTTATCTCAAAATTTTGATAAGATTTGTTTGGGGGAATGATAGGCGTGAGGGGGGAGCTAGTTGCCCTCCAATCACTTTCGACTATTAAAAAGGGCACTAGCCCTTCGAATTTCCAATCAAATGAGCATGTTTTGAAGTTTCTACGACAACGACTTGTATACAAACCTTATATGCCCCCAGGGCATAACATAAAACCCTTGCCCTGAGGGCTGTGGGGAGTGTCCTCCTCAAAATAATATTTCCTATCTGGAAATCAACTACGCTGAACAAAATGACTCTCTCAAAATTTTGATCGGATGTGTTTGGGAAATTATTGGCGTGGGGGGGGGGGCTATTTACTCTTCAATCACTTTTGACCCTTAAAAAGGGCACTAGAACTCTCGATATCCATTCAAATGAGCCCCCTTTGAAGTTTCTACGACGACCCCTTCCATTTGAAGTGCCTCTCGGGGAAAAAATGAATAAATAATAATAATAATAAAACATTGGAGCCGTATGGCCTTTATTATATGCAATGTTATGGCGTTGCCTCTGACAACAGTGATTACGCTGCATCAAAGTTGTGACTTAGTGTAACAAAATGACAAGTTTGACTTAAATAGTACCGAATGTTTTAGAACTAACATTCTTGGATTGCCAATCTGTTTAAAACTACTGGAATTATATTTTTATATTTTTTACATTTTTATAGATTATTTTTTTAATTATTTATTGAAAAATCTATCAAAACCAAATGGTATGCTGTCGTATGATGCTACATACATCCATAAGCATACATACTCTCAATATAAGATATTACTTCATCTGAGGTTTAATGCAGTTACCGTGTGTGCAGCATTATATTATTTTACACTACCTGTCAGGGAGTGGTCAGTAGATCTTTCTCCGAGGAGGAGCGGGAGGGGAGGAGGGATGAAAAACTCTTCAAAAGTTCTTCTTTGCATATATTTTACAACTTCCCGTAAGAGGTCATTCAAGTCAATATGGAGGGAGGCTTTTTTTAATTTGGAGGATGTATTCAGATCAGGCGTGCTATATAGTCCATGAGGCTGACAACCTCACTCTTCTTATAGAAATATTTACAGTGCAAAATAAAATTTTCATTTATATCATTATTTGCATAAAGGTAGGACGGATGGGGGAGTATTCCCTAATAGCAAGATTTGTTCGAAAAAACTTTCCCTGGTCACCTACGTAAGTTTTTTTTTTTTGGGGGGGGGGGGGTGGAAGGGTCTGGCAGAAAAGAAGGGTTTTCTTGTTGGGAGGGAAGCAGATGTATCAAAAGTACATTTCTAGCCAAAATTTTCCAGTGTTTCTTGGGGGATACTTTGGGTTAGTCCCTAGGGGGGATTTATGCTTAACTCCTCCCCCCTTCTCACTTGGAGGAATATATTTGTGCCAAGAATTTAATACGGTTCTGTGGTATGAAAATTAGCTGTTGTTACTTAGTTTAGGTTTGAAATATAAGGTTGCATTCATATACGAGCATATAGGTGGAAAGTATGCTAGGAGCAAGGTGTGCCCCTCTCCTTCAAAAACTAGAAAATTATCAACTTGGAATGCATTTTAAATTTGAGACCACATTCCTCTTGCCATCTGCGGCACCCTTAACAAATCCAGTTTGTTTTATAATATATATGAAATAAATCAAAATATCCACAAGTTTAATACTTAATCCTTTAAGGCATCTAAATTGTTATTTAATCGTTTAAGGTAACTAAATCATTGCAATCTAGTATAAGATCCGGCTTTAATTTTAGTTAAGAAAAAAACGTTTAAATCTAACGATTTTGGTTTTATTTCAAAATAAAATAAAAGATTAAATCAGTAGGAAGGCATTATTGACTCCAGAACGAACACAACTGCTGATATCTATAATCGAGTCTAACGGGACAGGATCAATGACACCTCTTTCAAGGTCAATCAGGGAACTTGGAAATACTGTGGGGAAAATCTACATGCGCACTGAATGCTAACGGGACAATGTTATTGATCTACGAAGGGGACAAGATCAGACTAAATATAATCGCCAATTTTGAAAATCTGACGGGAATTCACAAAGAGAGTGAGAAACACATACAAATACATAGATTCAGACACACAAACTGTGATAGACATGCATTGGAATAAGCAAACACCCTCCCAGACACATAAGGAAAAAAGAGTGAGACACACGTACAAATACATAGAATCACACATACAAACCGAGAAAGAAAGACAGTTCAGACATATAAACCTACAAAGACAAACACTTGGACTTGTAAACACCAACCCAAACAAACAGACAAAGCACTGGAATAAGCAAACACCTGCCCAGACACACAAGTAAAAAGAGTGAGAGACACATACAAATACATATATTCACACATACAAACCGAGAAATACAGACGATTCAGACATACAAACCAACAAAGACAAACACTGGGACTTGCAATCACCAACCCAGACAAAATGACAAAAAGAGTGTGCAACATATACAAATACATAGATTCAGACACACAAACCGAGAGAGACATGCACTGGAATAAGAAAACAGCCACCCAACCGCACAAACAAAAACAGTGAGAACCACATACAAATACATAGATTCAGACATATAAACCAAGAAAGACTGACACTTCAGACATACAAACCGACAAAGACAAACACTGGGACGTGCAAACACAAACCCAGACAAACAGACAAAGATAGTGTGAAACACATACAAATACATAGATTCAGACATACAAACCGAGAAAGACAGGCAGTGGGACTAGCAAACAGCTGCCAAGACAGACAACCAAAAGGAGTTAGACACATACACAAATCCATAGATTGACACACATAAACCGAGAAAGACAGGAACGGGGATAAGCAAACACCAACCCAGACAAACAGACAAAGAGAGTGAGAAACACACAAAAATATGTAGATTCAGACACAAACCTAGAAAGACCTGTACTGGAATAAGCCTATACCTGCCCCGACACACAAGTAAAAAGAGTGAGAGACATATACAAATACATAGATTCACACATACAGACCGAGAAAGACAGACACTTCTGACATACAAACCAACAAAGACAAACACTGGGACTTGCAATCACCAGCTCGGACAAACAAACAAAGAGAGTGAGAGACACATACAAATTGATAGATTCACACATACAAACCAAGAAAGACAGACACTTCAGACATACAAACCAACAAAGAAAATCACTAGGACTTGCAAACACCAACCTAGACAAACAGACGAAGAGAGTGTGTGAAACACATACAAATACATAGATTCAGATATACAAACCGAGAAAGACAGGCAGTGGGACAAGCAAACACCCGCCTAAAACACACAAGCAAAAGGAGTGAGAAACACATTCAAATACATAGATTCAGACATACAAACCGAGAAAGACAAGCACTGGCTGTCCAGACACACATTGGCAAAGAGAGTGAGAAACACAAACAAATACGTAGATTCAGACAAACAAACCGTGAAAGACATGAACTGGAATAAGCAAACCCCCGCCCCTACAAACAAGGAAAAAAGAGTGAGAGACACATACAAATACATATATTCACACATACAAACCAAGAAAGACAGGCACTTCAGATATACAAACCATCAAAGACAAACACTGGGACTTGCAAACACCAACACAGACAAACAGAAAAAGAGAATTTCAAACACATACACATACATAGATTCAGACATACAAACCGAGAAGGACAGGCAGTGGGACAAGCAAACACCCTGCAAAACACACAAGCAAAAGGAGTGAGAGAGACATTCAAATACATAGATTCAGACATACAAACCGAGAAAGACAAGCACTGGAATAAGCAAACACCTCCCAGACACACACTGGCAAAGAGAGTGAGAAACATATACAAATACATAGATTCAGACACACAAACCGTGATAGAAATGCACTGGAATAAGCAAACACCCGCCCAGACACGCAAAGAAAAAAGAGTGTGACACACATACAAATACATAGATTCACACATACAAACCGAGAAAGACAGACACTTCAGACATATAAACCTAAGAAAACAAACGCTTGGACTTGTAAACACCAACCCAGACAAACAGACATAGTGTGAAACACATACATATACATAGAGTCAGACACAAAAACCAAGAAAGATATGCACTGGAATAAGCAAACACCCACCCAGACACACCATCAAAGAGATGAAGAGACAATTACAAACAAATAGATTCAGACATACAAACAGGGAAAGACAGGCACTTTAGACATACAAACCAACAAAGACATACACTTGGACTTGCAAACACCAACCCAGACAAACAGACAAAGAGAGTATAAAACACATACAAATACATAGATTCAGACACACAAACCGAGAAAGATATGCATTGGAATAAGCAAACACACACCCAGATACACAAGCAAAAAGAAAGACAGGCAAAAACAGTCACACAAGCAAAAGGAACACCCTCCCAGACAACAAACCGAGAAAGACAGGCAGTCGGACAAGCAAACACCCACCCAAACACACAAGCAAAAAGAGTGAGAGACACATGCAAATACATAGATTCATACAAACCGAGAAAGACAGGCAGTGGAATGAGCAAACACCCACCCAGACACAAAAGCAAAAACAGTGAGAGACAAATACAGATACATAGATTCAGACATACAAACCAAGAAAGACAGGCACTAGGATAAGCAAACACCTGCTCAGACAAACACAGAAAAATAGAGTGAGAAACACACACAAATACATAGATTCAGACATACAAACCGTGAAAGACATGCACTAGAATAAGCAAACACCCACCAGACACACAGTCGAAGAGAGTGAGAGACAAATAAAAATATAGAATCAGACATACAAACAGAGAAAGACAGGCACTTTAGATATACAAACCGACAAAGACAAACACTGGGACGTGCAAACACAAACCAAAACAAACAGACAAAGAAAGTGTGAAACACATAAAAATACATAGATTCAGACATACGAATTGAGAAAGACAGGCACTTTAGATACACAAACTATCTGTCTTTGATTGAGACAGTGTTTGAACACTGGGACTTGCAAACACCAGCCCAGACAAACAGACAAAGAAAATGTCAAAAATATACAAATACATATATTCAGACATACAAACCGAGAAAGACAGGCAGTGTGACAAGCAAACACCCATCCAAACACACAAGAAAAAGGAGTTAGAGACTCATACAAATACATAGATTCAGACACACAAACCGAGAAAGACAGGCACGGGGATAATCAAACACCAACCCAGACAAACAGACAAAGAGAGTGAGAAACATATACAAATACATTGATTCACACATATAAACCGAGAAAGACAAACACTTCAGACATACAAACCAACAAAGACAAACACTGGGACTTGCAATCACCAACCAAGACAAACAGACAAAGAGAGTGAGAGACACATACAAATACATTGATTCACATATATAAACCGAGAAAGACAGACAGTTCAGACATACAAACCAACAAAGACAATCACTGGGACTTGCAAACACCAAACCAGACAAACAGACGAAGAGAATTTGAAACACATACAAATACATAGATTCAGACATACAAACCGAGAAAGACAGGCAGTGGGACAAGCAAACACCCGCCCAAACACAGAAGCAAAAGGAGTGAGAGACACATTCAAATACATAGATTCAGACATACAAACCGAGAAAGACAGGCACTGGGATATACAAACACCTGCCCAGACACACACTGGCAAAGAGATGAGAAACATATACAAATATGTTGATACAGACACACAAACCGTGAAAGACATGCAATGGAATAAGCAAACACCCGAACACACCCATAAGGAAAAAAGAGTGAGAGACACATACAAATACATAGATTCACACATACAAACCGAGAAAGACATACACTTCAGCTATACAAACCAACAAAGACAAACACTGGGACTTGTAAACACCAACCCAGGCAAACAGACAAAGAGAGTGTGAACCACATACAAATACATAGATTCAAACACACAAACTAAGAAAGACGTACACTGGAATAAGCCAACACCCGCCCAGACACACATTCCAAGTAAGTGAGAGACACATACAAACAAACAGATTCAGACATACAAACAGAGAAAGACAGGCGCTTTAGACATACAAACCAACAAAGACAGACAGTGGGATATGCAACCACCCGCCCAGACCATTAAGCAAAAAGAGTGAGAGTCACATACAAATACATAGATTCAAACATACAAACCGAGAAGGACAAGCAATTCAGATATACAAACCATCAAAGACAAACACTGGGACTTGCAAACACCAACCCTGACAAACAGGCAAATAGAGTGAGAGATACATACAAATACATAGATTCGGACATACAAACCGAGAAAGACAGGCAGTGGGACAAGCAAACACACGCCCAAACAAAAAAGCAAAAAGAGTGAGAGACACATACAAATACAAAGATTCAGACATACAAACCGAGATAGACAGACACTGAGATGAGCAAACACCCACCTAGACACACACAGTCAAAGAGAGTGAGAAACACATACAATACATAGATTCAGACATACAAACCGAGAAAGAAATTCACTGGGATAAACAAACAACTGTCTAAGACTTGCAAACACCAACCCTGACGAACAGACAAATAGAGTGAGAGATACATACAAATACATAGATTCGGACATACAAACCAAGGAAGACAGACATTTCAGACATACAAACCAACAAAGACAAGCACGGGGACTTGCAAACACCAACCCAGACAAACAGACAAAGAGAGTGTGAAACACATACATATACATAGAGTCAGACACACAAAATGAGAAAGACATGCATTGGAATAAGCAAACACCCGCCCAGACACACAGTCAAATAGAGTGAGAGACAAATACTAACAAATGGATTCAGACATACAAACAGAGAAAGACAGGCACTTTAGACATACAAACCAACAAAGACAAACACTGGGACTTCCAAACACCAACTCAAACACACAAGCAAAAAGAGTGTGAAACATTTACAAATACATAGATTCAGACATACAAACCGTGAAGACATACAAACCTGTCATTCTCGGTTTGTAAGTCTGAATCTATGTACAGAATGGGAGGCCAAGTAGCCCCACTGTTTTTGTACCTCTTATCGTATTTGCCAGTTTTTGCTATGTCAATTTGTTGCGCCAGTAAGAAGAATGTCAAACCTGATCGGTCTGTTGCATGAAATTAAATTAACTGATAGTAAAGAGCAACATTAAAATTTAAAGCGAACAGAAATTATTCCGTATATGAAAGGGGCTGTCCTCTCCTCAACGCCTTTTCTCTACGCTAAAAACGTTTGGGGGAGGATGACCCCTTCTGTGTCTCAAGCGTGCAAATAAAGGATTATAAAAAATGGGGGGGGGGGGCAAAAAGTTGGGGGAGGGGGGCCCTTCTGCGTCTCAAGCTCCCAAAAAAAGTGTTAAAAAATGGGGGGGGGGGCAAAAAGTAGGGGAAGTTGGGCTCTCAAAAAGTTGGAGGGAGGGGGGCCTCTTGGTGGTTGAGGTCCTTGATGGCTAGGGTCATTGATGGTTGCTGTCCTTAAGGTTCAAATCCATAATCGTCTTACATAATACCATATTGTGTACTTGTTTATTCTAAGACATGTAAAAAAAGTTGAAAAAAATATCATGTTAAAATTTTTTTAAAAGTAAAAAAAAGTATTAAAAAATGGGGGGGGGGGAGTTATGTGGAGGGGGGCTCTTGGGGCTGGGGTAGGAGACCTTATAACACTGTTCAAATTGAACTTGTGTATTATAACGACCACAGAGTTTCACCCCAAATCATCCTCCAAAATGACGATTAATTCGTTTCACCCAAATAATCCCTAAAATGTTGATTAATTTGTTTTCACCCAAATAATCCCCTAAAAGTAATTTCAGAATGTTCCTTTTGTTTTGGCATCCTTTTGCGATGTCACATTTAAAATACCCAGGAAACCATTTCCCGCGTAAAATATATTCAATCTGTCTTGATCTCGTTTCAATTTCTGAAAAAATATCTAAGGTGTTCCTAGTTACACTATTATGGCTTCGATAGAATATTAATATTTATCTCTGACACTAAAGTAGAGAAGCCATATTGTTTCTTAATCCCCTCACGATACATTAGAATTTTCCGTCAGACTTTCAACATTGGCGACTATGTAAATCAATTTCCCAGAAATCTAGTCTGATTTTGTCCCCTTCGTAGATCAATGACATTTTCCCGTTAGTATTCAGTGCGCATGTGCATTTTCCCCGCAGTATTTCCAAGTTCCCTGGTTGACCTTGCAAAAGGTGTCATTGACCCTTTCCCGTTACTCGATTATAGATGGCAGCAGTTGTGTTCGTTCAGGAGTCAATAATGCCTTCCTACTTAAATCAGAGCAATACTAAAACTAAAAAATAGATCACCGTACGTCTGCTGCATTTGCCCAGCCTGTCTGAGGACTCCACATCTTTCCTTCTCCAATAAGGCCAAGTGCAAGATGAGCAAGTGGAGCAAGATCCCCACTAGCACCAACAGTTCCCTGCTCTGGAACCCATGACAAACACGAAGCTGGAATATAAGAAAGATATTTTTTTCATGTTTCTGATAAGGATTAGCTATAAACTAGGTTTTGAAAAAGAAGGCATGTACAATAACAACGAATTAATTATAGGGAAATTCCAACGAAAACAAAAGAAAATAACTGAATTGAAAATGAATTGAACTTTAAATCATTGCAGACTCGTAATTGTAAATACCTAGCTTCCTTCTTCATCCAAAGTATCAACAAAAGCTAAAAATAAATGCTCAAATACTCTCTAGGCGTTTACCCCCTCATCCGGCGATTACCGCATGGAAAATATCCCCCCCCCCGGAAAATACCCCCCACGGAAAATGACCACCGTAAAATACCCGCCCGTGGAAAATATCCCCGGAATATACCCCCACGGAAAATACTACCCCCACGGAAAATACTACCCCCACGGAAAATGCCCCCCGAGGAAACCCCCCAAGCAAAATTCCACCCCTGCTGTAAATACACCCCCCCCCCCGCGTGGAAAATAAGGGTTTCCAAATTTGAGAATTTCATTTTTTTTTTTTTTCCGTAGGGGGAAGGAATTTCGGTACTTGTGTATTATGCGCTCAATTAGCTGTGTAAAATTTCAGAACCTACAAGTTTTTTCGTTACTTTAGAAATAAATTTGGGCTGTAGGTTTGCATATTAGAGGGGGAGTATAGCGGGTCTGCATGCAAAATGTGTTTGGTACACTGTATATTAGATAGATTGATAGAGAAGCGTATTTTATAGCCAAATATACGGCCATGAATATGGTAAAATAACATAAATAAAAGGCACCAATAACAAACTTTGATCAGCGATCATCATAAAACAATTAAGTGAAACACTATATTAACCTGATAATAGAACTTAGTACTTGGAAAAACGGTCATTGAAAAAAACACTTAACACTTGGAAAAAACACTTAAATGAAACATTACATTTAATTTATACTGGGAATTTTTTTCTGAATTCAAACTGTCCAAATACTTTACCCCCCCCCCCCTATGTGCAAATATATAACCCAAATTATATATAACCCTTTAATTCTCTCATTTGCGTTTGTCTTGTCTCGCGCTAAGCTGAAAAAACTAACGAGGAAACCGGTTTGTTCTTGAGTCTTACAAAGCGTAAACTTGAGTGAATTGCCCATAATACACAAGTATCAAAACTTCTTTCCCCTGCAGAAATTAAAAAACAAACCTCAAAAAAAAAACTCAAATTTAGAAAACCTTCTTTTACACGGGGGGGGGGGATATTTTCCGGGGGTAAAGTATTTAAACAGTCAGAAAATAATTCTTTCTAGATATATAGCCACTAAGAAATTACAGAAGAATAGTGCAGCATCTGGAAATTTTGTTAACTAAAAAGAAAAAAAAATTCCCAGTATAAAATAAATCATTTAAGTGTTTTTTCCAAGCGTTAAATGTTGTTTTCTTTTTCCTTTTTCTGGCCTTTTTCTCATGTATTAAGCACTAGTATTAGGTTAATGCAGTATTTCATTGAAGTGCTTTATGATGATCGCTGGTCAAAGTTTATGTTATCGGTAACTTTAATTTATGTTATTTTACTATGTTCATGGCCGTATATTTGGCTTAGAATACACTTCTCTATCTATCGATCTAATATGCAGAATAGTTGTACCAAACACATTTTGCATGCAAACCCTTTATACTCCTCCCTCTAATGTGCAAATCTATAGCCCAAATTTATTTATAAAGTAACGAATAAACTAACGAAAAAACTTTTGTGTTCTCAAATTTTAGACAGCGCAAACTTAAGTGAGTAGCGCATAATACACAATTACCAAACTTCCATACCCCTACCGAAATAAAAAAAAAAAACTCAAATTCTAATTCTCAAATTTGGAAACCTTATTTTCCACGGGGGGGGGGGGGGTATTTACCAGGGCATTTTCGGGGAAGTATTTATCGTGGGGGGAATCCACGGGGAGTTATTTCCTGGTGGGTATTTTCTGGAGGCGGTTATTTTTCACGGGGGGGGGGGTTCACGGGAGGTATATTCCACGGGGGGGAGGGGTTATTTTCTGTGGGGGGGGGTATTTTCCGGGGGATTTTCATTGGGGGGGGGCTTAACGCTGTCCACCCTTTTTCTCATCATAATTATTTAATTTAGATTCCTTTAAAGCATATAATAGGCAGATTGGTGTCCCTTCTTCACAAAGTGTACTACTAAATCAGACACACAAAACACCTCTATCATACACAAAACACCTCTTTCACAATAATTTTATTTTATAATTAGAATCTCCTAATTATAATTATACTAATTATAGTTAGTAGAAAATAATTAGAAGCTCCTAAAATTTCCATCCGCCGTTCAGGAGTTGCTAATGAGGGAATGAGGGAACTACGGACCACGTCCTTATCTACCTTTGTAAAAAGAAAATCCATAAATTAGTCAAGCATTTAGAGGGTGGTTATGGACGCATTTTATGAAAATAGTGATGGAGGTTCAATCTATCCAAAGTTTAGAAATTCAAGGCATGTAATATATTTGAATGGAGTACTCAGTTTTCAAGAGAAAAAAACTTTAGTTTCCACTGTGGCAAATCAGAGCTGATCTCTACTTATACATTTGATTCACTGTAACCATCACGCCTGACCTACAATACGAAAGTAAATGGTGAAATAAAAATGTTACCATTAAAGGCTTGCACGAGCTGCTTTAGAGTTTCTAGTGATATTCCACTATGACCTTTTGCGAGGACATTGATTCTCAAGGCCAATAGCATTTTTGTACGTTCTGGAGTCAATGGATCTCCCACTCCAGCTGAATGTGAGCGAATTAAATTCTCTTGAAGTTCCCTGAAAATAATGATAGATTAGTTCTCAAGAAACATTGGTGAATGTGACCTATAGCCTAAAAGTAAGAATCAATAATTCCTGTTTCAAAATTTTTTTGACTAAAGTAAAAAAAGAGAACTTCATCAGCCTTGTCGAACGGTTCGTGGTAACGAACTGTAAGAAAGCAGGGATGCGGCTCAATAGTAACCAAAACTCTAAAAAACGGAATTATGACGTCAATAGATATATCAGAAGATTTGGTTTATTATGCTGATTCAAAATGTGGGCAAATCATTAAGTTTAAAGTTACTCATCAAAAGTTACAACCCTGAGAAAGTATGCTTGATTTTCGAGAAAGGGGGGAACACCACCTAAAGTCAAGAAATCACACCATCACATTCAAGCTTCTATTTACAAAAATGTAGAATTTTGTACATTTTGCCAGAAAAAAGATCACGGATACGAGTTTATTTGTTTGTTTTTGTTTTTCCTAGGGGTGATCACAACGAACAAGTAGTCCTAGAACCTCGAAAAAGGGATCATTCGAACGAAAATTAAAAGTTCTAATGCCCTTTTTAAGTGACCAAAAAGATTGAAGGGCATCTGGTCCCCCTCCCACACACTTTTTCTCTTAAAAGTCATTCAACTAAAACTCTGAGTTAGCCATTTTGTTCAAAATTGTTAAAAAGCCCAGTAACTATGTCTTCGGGGATACCATGACCCCCAGAGTCCCTGGGGAAAGGTTTGTCAGTGAGAAAATGTGCCTATTGCTTAGGTATACTATTTTTTATTGGGAAGTATACAGAAACCTTTCGGGGAGAGGAAATAATTTTTTGCAAGGGAGATTTTCTACGGGGGGATAATTTTCCTTGGGGAGGGAAGTTCCCAAGGGGGTGAATTTTCCGAGGAATTTTGTTTAACTGGGGGAATTTGCTAGGATTCCTATACAATTTTTTTTCTTACTTTTCTCTTTACCGACTCACTCTTATATGTGGAGATATAACCCGGGTTGATATATATAACCCGGGAGATAATATTTACCCAGGTTGAAATTATCTAGATTATCTTTCTGTTGGCAGGGGGATTGTCCACGGGAGATCCAAGGGGGAGTTTTCCACAGGATATATTCTTCAGAGGGAATTTTCTGCGGGAGCGCCTTCCAACTAGAAGCCGGGGGATATTTATGGGAAGAATTTTCCATGGAGGAAAATTTTCAACAGATTTAAAAAAAAGAGAAATCAATCTCTTTTTCAAGTTAAAATGGGATAAAGAAAACTTTTCGAATAAAACTGTCAACAAGAAATTTTCTAGGGGTAATTTTCAGCTAGAATGGAACTGTCTGGTTGGAATTTTCCTGGTGGGGGGGGTATTTTATTTGGGAAGAACTTTACATGGAGGGATTTACCGTAATGGGAAGGAATTTTCCCTGAAGGAGGAAGCCGGATTTCCCGACATTATTTAAAAGAGATCAGAAATAAATAAATAACACGTTTGTTTCAAATGAAAATAAGGAGCGATACTAAAACTTAAGACGAACAGAAATTATTCCTTATATGAAAGGGTGTTGTTTGACTCTTGTTTGACCCTTTTTCAAAACTCTACTTTTAAAGTAGTAAAACACTTTGGCGTAACGAGCGGGGTGTTGCGGGGGGACAGCCCCTTTCATATATGGAATAATTTCTGTTTGTTTAAGTTTTAATATCACTCCTTACTTTCAGTTAAAATAAAAAAATTGTTTTTTTATTTACTTCTATAATACAGAAACCGTGTCGATCCACACTCTAAAGAAAACAAAATTAAAAATAACTGGTTCCAATGTGCATGTGATAATTTCATTCAAACGTCCATAAGAGTCAGGATGCTTGGAAGTCAATATGTTAGGCTTACGATGGCAGCTGGTTAATCAGTCAATTCAGATTCTCAAAAGAATTACAATACATCTCTTAGAAATAGTCTGTCACTATCAGCAAAACATTATTCATCTTAATCTGTTGCGATAGACGGCACCGATTCAAAAATACCCTTATGGAAAATTAAATGGTAATGGTGCACAATCTAAGCTTAGGAAGATAATATGTTAAAAAAAACAACAGTTAAGACATTCAAAACGACAAAAATATACTTTCAGGCAAGGGCGTATCCAGGATTTTTGCTTGAGAGGGCTATTTTTTCGGGGGGTGGGGGTACAAAAACTTTAAAAACAAAGGAAAAAATTGCTTATATTCACTTTTGCTACATCTTTACGAGTCACAAAAAATTTCAGGGGGGGGGGGGGGTCAAACCCAGTACCCCCTCCTGGGATCCAGCCTTGTTCCAACAATTGTTTGTAAATTCTTCAAAGTGCTTTTGCAGTCATTATCCTAGTACAATAGACATTGTTTTTCTTTTTAACTCTGGATGTATGCGTTCAACAGACTCGTTTGCTCACTCGAAATGGCTAAAATTTTGGTAAGCACAAAAAATACCAAGAACAATGCCACATTTACGCAGCTTCAACAATATTTATGAATGATGCAATGGCTAGAATGCTAAAATAAAGTACAGAACGTATGATCACTTTTCTCTTTTATATGCATACCTTTTTCTCTCTTACGTACCCCTCTCATCTTCAACCATGGAAGTAGATTCTAATATGGAAACTTAGCTATGGATTGGAATTACTACCTTGTTTTAAAAGGAAAACTGTTACTTTTGGCTTTGATAGCATGCTTTGTAACTTTACTCACTTACTTTGGTTAGAAGTTCTCATTTTTCATGTCTCTCTCTTAGTATCCCCTTTTTTACATTTTTTATACTTTTTGTAATTTCTTGTTCCTCCAGGTACGTATGTACGTATTTCTGCTTTCAAAATTCAAAACTGTGTAAACAAAGGAATCTGGCCTTATTCTCGGGCTTCCTTTATGCAAATATCTAT
Source organism: Artemia sp. Qi Xiang Cuo (assembly GCF_049724085.1). NCBI lineage: Eukaryota > Metazoa > Arthropoda > Branchiopoda > Anostraca > Artemiidae > Artemia > Artemia sp. Qi Xiang Cuo. The sequence continues at coordinate 25,401,843 of NC_142811.1, forward strand.
TATGCAAATATAAAATAATTTCTGACATTGTTTGCAATCCGTCAAAGTGTTTCCGTAGCCATTATTCTAACACAATAGACATTTTATGTCTGTTTTTAGGGAAGACAGCATTTCTGTCTTTAGAATATTAAAATTATAATACAATTAGTTATAAATAAAAGCAAAGAAAATTTTAAATTAGGGATGTGCTCTTTGCCCCTCTCCACCTTGTGGCACCCAATAATCTACCAATGTGGCGCGGTTTTTCCCGGGCATTACCAATCACGCATCTCTGATGTCACCTCCCGGGGCACACGCAGGTACCCACTAAATATCCCTTTCGGCTTGGCATAGCAATAGCTCTTTTGAAAGAAGGTTTAATTCCGAAAATAAGACTTTAAAAATGACAGTTTGTTGAAGCATGCTGTGGCTTCATGACACTATAAAGCACATACAATTCAGTTATGTAGTCTTCGGGTTAGAGGTATTGAACATTAGAAGAGTAAGTGTAATATGTCACTAGGAATTAAACTCTTTCCTCCATCTTTAATACTATAAAACGTTCTACACCACATGTTTTGCTTATATTTGGAATATTGGTGGAATATTAAAAAATTCCTTCTTTTCTTCATTATTTTTATTTGTCATACCTTTTCTGTGGCTGCTCAGTTTTACCTATGGGGGTAGGATTTTCCACGTGTGGGGGAGCTATAGGAGGAAAACAATTCTGCAGAAGAGGATTATCCAGAGGGGAATCAGGGGGTAGTTTTAGGTGGGAATTTTCTCCTGAGTGGTATTTTCTTAGGGGACTGTGCCTAGCACCATTTTTACACACCTATTAAGAGCTCCATATTTAGAAAGGGTCTTATTAGAGGCTACAAATCTGTTACATCCAGAAATTTCGAATTTACAAATCCACATATAATTATACATCGGGAATACTAAGGGTAGTGGAACTTTTTTCCCCATCCTGGAATTGCAGCCATTTTATAATTCTTCCCGCATCCTCTTCTATTTTTCATATAACTTACAATGTTTTGACGCTTTTTCAAATTCGTACCCCCACCAATGAGCCGGCCAACCCTCAAAGTAATTACTGCATCGGTCTATGTGCCTGTTGCAAGAACAGGGGCATTTTCAATAAAGTATTAACATAAAGACACAAATTCATACCATGCTTTTGTTGTTTCTGAGCACATTATATTTTCATGTTTACCTATTCAACTGTCAATCTATCTCAATCATCTGATCTATCAATTAATTATCAGTAGGAAGAAACTTACAGTAGTTTATCCTTTGGTATTACTGTTCTGGCAAACTTCCCAAATCCAGTAGTTATTCCATAGACAACACGGCTTTCTCGAAGGATTGTTTCAACAATGTCTCTTGCTGCATGGACTCTTTCCTCCGCAATTTTTTTAAGGCCTATTTTACGATTTCCGTAGCCCAACGAATAAAGCTGCGACGGAGTTAACTGTTCACCGTCCAAATAAATATAATCCTCATCATGATCGTCGTTATGATTATTTTTTTGGCAAGGAGTAGCATGGGTAACAACGACAAAATCATTGTCATCTAAAACGTCAACTATATGGTCGTGAGGGTCAAGAAGACAGTTCCCATTTTTTCTCCTGATTTCTTTTGTGTCTGGAAGATTTTGATTAGCTGGTAAATTGGGATTAGAGTTTCGATAGTATCTTCGTGTTGCTTCTTCACCAAGCCACTGAACAGGCTTTTTCCCTGAAATAAACAAACAAACAAAATACTACTGGAAATATATTACTAAACTTGAAAATATTACTGGAGAGAGGAGAGTCCAAGCTTCCCTAAATTGAACTTAAACCTTTTCAATAGTAACCAATGTAGACGTGCTTCCATTCCACTAATGTGGGAATAAAGTATTTAACTGTGAAAAAAAGAGTAGAATTATAGTAGGACACAGTCCGGAAGGAAGTATGTTATCGTGCTTACTATTTGAACAGGATTGTTAACAAAATTGATTCTTACGCTATATTACCAGTGTTTCTACTTTAAATTTTTTCAATCCCTTAAAGGCTGGTGGAAAATCCCTATTTTAAATACCGAAATCCCTCAAAGTTTCCCCATTTTCTGACTTCTTTCAGAGTTACAAGTAAAGACCTATTAGGCTGACTTTTAATAGCATTTGTTCAGGACGACTTATTTCGCAACTCAAGACCTTTTACGAGCACCAAAATATCTTCTTTCGAGGTTTAAAACAATTCTTATCGACTAGTTAAATTCGGTTTTGATTTATAGATTCCGCGTCCAGATTTCAAATTTTGGACCATAGGAATATATTTTATTTATTTGTTTTTCTTTGCCATTATCTTTTCCTTCTCTATTACTACTTTTACAATACCTATGTTTTTATTTGAATTATTACAAAGGATTGGCGTAAATGGTATCCAACCGGTCGCTTTTCACGTATTATGTTTGTTTTGACTTTTTTTTTTATATTGTGTTGTTTATTTGAAACATAGTGTATTATCAAAAATGAATCACATAAATCTTCATTTAAGGACAGCTTTGATCTTTTGAATTATTTGAGTTTAACTAGTGTAGAGGGCTATCTGCCTCCCAGTTTTCCAGAAAATGCCGAATATAGACGCACTTTAATTTGTATTCAGGAAAAGTTAATGAAAATTACCAAACAATAAGATTTAAGAGAAAACAGCAAATACTAAGATTAATACCCGAGTCAGCGTTGTCATGGCCAAACCTATGGTCTTTTCCAATGCCTAGAAAAGCGAAACATTCGGACGCAGTAGCATCAGATTTCCTGGACTTCGTTTTATTCTTTAAACTCTCGGTGAACGTAGGGGGGGAGGCCTTTACGCTTCATCCCATACTTGACAGAAATCTTCGCAGCCAAAGTTATGTTTTTGAGCCCATTCCTCTTTTCATTTTGTGCTGTTTTCAGAATGCTGAAAAGTCTTTACACAACGATATGTGAGCAGGGAAGTCCAAAAATAAACCAAATGACATGAAGAACGCTAGTGAACTTTAGCACTCCACTTGGCGTCTTGATGGATGCCACCCCATTCCAAAAATCAAACCTTCAGTCCTTCCCCGTTGGTTATTTTGTTTCAAATTTCGCGGGTCTATCCAAGTCCGACAAAAACTAGAACGTTTGTCAATTGCTTTTGCCGAAATTCCACCATTGTATCCAAAATTCCTATTTCCGTAACAAAAACTCATAGGTTCGGCAAGGAAAAAAGTGGAAAATCCAAATTTAAAGTAGAAATAAAGTACTAAAATAGGTCTAAAAATATTAGAGGAGAAACCTTCAAAATAAAGTAGTCTACTCTGAAATATTGTAGAAATGGAGGCACTGCAATGTAGATAAAAATAACACACTAGCGAATTTTAGATGGCGTTGATTACAACAATAAAATAGGAATCTTTTTTAATGATAGTTTAACGTAAAAACTGTAACAGATACAAGCAGAAAGTAAGAACCAAAATTAATAATAGGTTTAGTGGAGCTTAAGAATCAAGGACGTACTACACAAAAATTTTACTATAGGCTTCCGAAAGGGTCAGCTTAACTAAGAATATATGATTTACTGAAATTAAATAATGGGCATTAGTGGGTATCAGGCCAAAAGATTTTACTGCTAAGTTGCCAACTAAAAGATTGAAGGTTGAGAAGCTTGCTTAAGCCACTATTATTTTTAGAAAGTTCTTAGGATAAAAATTTATAATCATTAATGAATCAATTGAAAGTATATAAATTATTTACGAAAATCAGGAGAAATTAACTTGGATGCACAATCCATGAACATATTTGACACGGTCTATTCAACTATAGGGCCACATGGACTATGGTTACATTAAAAGGAAAAAGAAACGCTAATAAAAAAAAAAAAAAATACCACTACCCCCTTTATACATATACTTATCTTTCTCGAAATCATATTCCCTTATTCTGTGGAGCTCTCATTGATTCACTCTTTCTCTCAGTGATTCTTTCTCTCAGTGAATCACTGCCACACGGAAATGTTTTCCCTCATTCCTAAGATTTAGTTGACCTTTAACCTTCGAAGTTACTGAAAACTTTACTGAAAACAATCCCAGTTTCGAGTTATGTGTTTTTATTTCTCATGATATCGAAATAAAGAAAGAAAATAACCATTATAACTAAGATTAATGAAAAAAACAAATGAATATCGATTGTTAGTTTAATATACACACTGAAATTTATACCAGAAAGTCTTAATAATTTATTGAACTCAAAAGATGAGAAAACCCTTAAAATGTATTTTGTTTTCAGTAAAGTGCAACTTCTGTTTTGGTCTTCAGAATTTAAGGGGGGAGTTCAGCCCTACTCCCCATAGTTTTCTTTTTCGTTTTGAGTTTGACTCGGTTATTTATTGTAATTTCTGTTTGTTTTGAGTTTTATTTATTTATTGATGCTAATTTATGGTAGTTCTACGCTTCAAAATACCAGTCCAAAGATATTACGCCTAGATATCTTGTCAACCTGGTCTATGTTGACAACCTGCATGTACTTAATTCAATACTGGCAGTAATAGTAGCATTAGTAGTAATAGAAGTATTAGCAAAAGCGGTAGTAATATCGGTAGCCCTGAAAGTTTCAGCTTAATACCCTACGGTATTGCTGGGAAAGTGTTAATTCCCCCCTTTGATAGCCCGAACATACATAGTGTGATTCGATTCAGTTCAACACCACTCTTACCATTTGCTTAAGGTTTACTAATGCCCTTGGCATTCGCAATAGTCATAGTCATAGCAGCTTAAGTAGCAATCGGAGCGTTGGGAGCAGAATTAGAAATAGCAATTGTAATATTAGCAGTATTAGCATTAATATTATTCACATTGTGCCATTTTGGGGTATTTTAACTTAATACTTTAAGCCGTTTTGGAGATATTGCTGATACACCCTTTTGATAACCAGCATGCACATATTGTTCTTTGATTTAGCCCAAAGTCCACCTCAACAGTCCCCGAAAGTTTCTTTTAATATCATTAGCAGTAGTAATAGTGAACTAACAACAGTAGTGGTGCTCCTACTACTTGTAGTAGTAGTATGCACAAATTGCATTTTTATTGGTTCAACATACCCCTCAAAATGCCCTGAGAATTTCAACCCAATATTCTAAGTCGTTCTAGAGATACTACTAACTCAGCCTTTTGGCAGCTCGCATACACAAAGCGTGTTTCAATTACCTTCAAAATTCCCCTCAACATTTCCTGAAAATTTCACCTCAAAATACACCTCAATATACCCTGAAAGTTTCAACTTAATGCTCTAAACCATTCCTGATATATTGCTAGTATACCTTTTTGACAATCTACATGATCATAGTTTGTTTTGATTTAGTTCAATATCCCCCTAAATATTCCCTGAAAGCTTCACCTTAACACCCTTAGCTTCAGTAGTAGCAATAGTTGCAATAATTGCAGCATTAGTATGAGTATGCACGCACCGTCTTTTGTTTTTTTAACACCCCCTTCAAAATACACTGAAAGTTTGAACTTAAAGCATCCACCAAGCGGTTCTTCAGCCATACATACGTTCCTTTGACAACCTGCATACACATAGTGTGTTTTGATTTAGTTCAACATCGTCTTGACATTCGCTCAAATTTTAACCTTAATAGCCTTAGCTTTAGCATTAGTAGTAGCAGTAGTAGCATTAGCAGTACTAGTAGTAGTAGCATGCAAATATTGCCTTTTGATTAGTTCAACTCCCCCCCCCCCCAACAAGCTCTATAAGTCTCAACTTCTTACTCCGAGCCGTTCCTAAAATATTTATGATACGCTCTTTTAACAAACTGCATGCACAGTGTGTTTGGATTTAGTTCAACTTCCCTCTCAGTAGTCCCTGAAATTTTCACCTTCATACCTTAGTCTTAGTCGTAGTAGTAGTCACAGTAGTAATAGTAGGAGTATTAGTAGCAGTAGTAATAGTAGTAGTAGTATCAGCGGTAGCAGTAACCGTAGTAGCCGTGATAGTATGTATATGTAGCCATTTGGTCAGTTGACCATCCCTCTCATTATGCCTTGAAAGTTTAAACTTAATAGTCTAATAGTCTATAGTCTAAGGTAGTCTAATAGTCTAATAGTCTAAGGTATTGCTGATACGCCCTTTGAACAGCCTGTGTTTAACTTCCCAATTTAGTTCGACTTCCTCCTCAATATTTTCTGAAATTTTCAGCTTAATACCCTTAGCCTTAGTAGTGGTCACAATAGAAGTAGTAGTCGTAGTAGTAGTAGTAGCAAAAGCGGTGGTAGTAGTAGTATTAGTAGTAGCAGTAGCTTGCACATATTACCTTTTGGTCAATTGAACATTCCCCTCATCAGTCCCTGAATTTTCCAGCTTAATACCCTAATTCATTCCTGAGATACGAACTATTGACAAACTGCATACATAAATTGTGTTTGGATTTAGTTCAACTTTCTCCTCAATATTCCCTGAAATTTTCACCTTTTTACCTTTGCCTTAGAAGTAGTACGAGTCAAAATAGTTGTAGTAGGAGCAGCAGCGGATGTATTATTAGTAGTAGTAGTAGTATTACAAGATGGTATCTCAAAATTTTGATTGGACGTGTTTGGAGAAAGAGGTACGGGAGAGGGGGATGGATGGATGCCATCCAATTATTTTGACTTTTAATTAATTAAAAAAACGTTTTTCACAAAATAAGTATTTCAAAGAAAAGTAAAGAACTCCATTAAACAAAAAATGAGTAAAAATAAAATCAAATAATCTACAGAGCGTGAAAATACCACAAATCAGCATCGATAAATAAATGGAACCCAAAACGAACAGAAATTACAATAAATAACCGAGCCAAGCTCAAAACAAGCAGAAATTAACCTAAGTTGGGCGCAAAACCCCTATGCCTTCTTTAGGCCAGAACAAAATTTGCATTTTACTGAAAAAAAAAATATAAATGTTTTTACTTTTATAACTTTAATAAATCAAATAATATTAATATATCAATTACTAAATATCAGTATATGTATATTAAACTGACAATGCACATTCATTTGTATTTTTTCAGTAAAGCACAAATTTTGTTCTGGCCTCAGGAAGTCAGAGTGGTTTTGCACCCAACTTATGTTAATTTCTGCTTGTTTTGAGTTTGACTATATTTCCAGAACTGCGTTGAATAAAACGGCTATCTCAAAGTTTTGATTAGATGTGTTTGGGAAAAAGTGGGCGTGAGAGGCTGGTTAGTTGCCCTCTAATCACTTTCGACTATTAAAAAGGGCACTAGACCTTTAAATTTTCAATCAAATGAGCCTTTTTTGAAGTTTCTACGACAACACCTTCTATAAAAAACCTTATATGCCCCCAAGGCATAACTTACAACCCTTGCCCTAAGGGATGTGGGGGACTGTCCTCATCAAGACATAATTTCTATCTGGAAATCAACTACGCTGAACAAAATAGCTATCTGGAAATTTTGATTGGATGTGTTTCGGGAAATGGTGGACGTGGAAGGGGTGTTAGTCACCGTCCAATTACTTTCGACTATTAAAAAGGGAACAAGTCACTCCGATTTCCAATTGAATGAGCACTTTTCGAAGTTTCTACGACAACTTCTTCGATACAAAGTGCCCTGCTCTAAAGGAAAAAATTAATAAATAATACGTTGTGCCAACATCGTTCTGATAGGCCCCGAGGGTATATTTTCAAACCCATGCTCTGAGGGTTATGGGGGAGTTTCCTCCTCAAAAACATATTTTCTATCTGGAAATCAACTACGCTGAACAAAAATGGCTATCTCGAAATTTTGATTAGATGTGTTTGGGAGAATGATGGGCATGGGGAGGGAAGGGGGGAAGGGTAGTTGCCCTCTAATCACTTTCTACTATTAAAAAGGGCACTAGCCACTCCAATTTCCAATCGAATGAGCCCTTTTCGAAGTTTTTACGACAACTCCTTTGATACGAAGAGCCCTGGTATGGAAAAAAAAAATAATAGATTATGCCAACATCGTTCTTTACTTAAGCAACGCAATCGCGCTGCTTATGCTTTATACAACATCTTTCTATATAGACATTGTATGCCCCCAGGGCATAACTTATAACCCTTACACTGACGGCTCTGAGAGGTTTATCATCCTAAAAGACCTAATTTCCAGAACTTTCAACTACGTTGAACAATGGATATCTCAAAATTTGATTAGATGTGTTTGGAAAATGGTGGGCGTGAGAGGGGTGTTAGTCGCTATCCAATCACTTTCAACTATTAAAAAAGGCAATAGCCCTTTCAATTTCCGATTGAATGAGCCCTTTTGAAGTTTTTACGACAACACTTTCAATAAAAACTTTAAACGCCCCCAGGGCATAACTTACAACCCTTGCCCTGAGGGCTGTGATGGGAGGGGTTGTCATCCTTAAAGACCTAATTTCCAAAACTTTCAACTATTTTGAATAAAATGGTTATCTAAAAGTTTTGATTGGATGTTTTTGGGGAAAACGTGGGCGAGAGAGGGGGGTTACTTGCCCTCAAATCGCTTTTGACTATTAAAAGGGTACTAGCCCTTTGAATTCTAAATCGAATCAGCCCTTTTTCAAGTTTCTACGACAAAGATATCAATAAAAACCTTATATGACCCAAGGGCATAACGTATAATCCTTGCCCTGAAGAATGTGGGGGGAGTGTCCTGCTCAAAGATATAATTTTCTTAATTTTGGACGTCGTGGGACAAATTGGCTTTCTCAAAATTTTTATTGGATGCATTTGGGGAAATGGTGGGCGTGGAAGGGGTGTTAGTTGCCTTCCAATGACTTTCGACAATGAAAAAGGGCACTAGCCCTTTCAATTTCCAACCGAATGACCCCTTATTGGAGTTTCTACGATAATGCGTTCTATAAAAACCTTATATGCCCCCAGGGCATAACTTACAACCCTTGCCCTGAGGGCTGTGGGGGGGGGGTGTCCTCCTAAAAAACATACTTTCTATCTGGAAATCAACTACGCTGAACAAAATGGCTATCTCAAAATTTTGATTGGATGTGTTTGGGGAAATGATGGGCGTGGGAGGAGGAGGCTCGTTGTCCCCAATCCCTTTCGACTATTAAAAAGGGCACTAGCTCTTTGAATTTCCAATCGAATGAGCCTTTTTTGAAGTTTCTACGACAACGCCTTTTATAAGAACCTTATATACTTACATGGAATAACCTACAACCCTTGCCCCGAAGGTTGTGGGGGAGTGTCCTCCTCAAAAACATATTTTCTATCTGGAAATCAACTACGCTGAACAAAATGACTATATCAAAATTTTGATTGGATGTTTTTGGGGGAATGATGGGCGTGGGAGGAGGTGGCTCGTTGTCCCCCAATCCCTGTCGACTATTAAAAAGGGCACTAACTCTTTGAATTTCCAATCGAATGAGCCTTTTTTGAAGTTTCTACGACAACGCCTTCTATAAGAACCTTATATACCTACAGGGAATAGCTTACAACCCTTGCCCCGAAGGTTGTGGGGGAGTCTCCTCCTCAAAAACATATTTTCTATCTGGAAATCAACAACGCTGAACAAAATGGCTATCTCAAAATTTTGATTGGATGTGTTTGGGGGAATGGTGGCTGTGGGGGGAGGGGGCTAGTTGCCCTCTAATCACTTTCGACTATTAAAATGGGCACTAGCCCTTTGAAAGTCCAATCGAATGACCGTTTTTTGAAGTTTCTACGACAACACCTTCTATAAAAACCTTATATGCCCCCAGGGCATAACTTACAACCCTTGCCCTGAAGGCCGTGGGAGAGTGTCCTCCACAAAAACATAATTTCTATCTGGAGATCAACTACGCTGAAGAAAATCGCTTTCTCAAAATTTGGATTGGAAAAGTTTCGAGAAATGGTGGAAGTGGAAGTGGTGTCAATTATCTTCCAATCACTTTAGACTATTAAAAAGGACACAAGCCATTCCAATTTCTTATTAAATGAGCCTTTATCGAATTTCTATGATAACTCCTTCGATACGAAGTACCCTGGTCTAAACGAGTATGCCCTCACATAACTTAAAACCCTTGCCCCGAGGGTTTTGGGGGAGTGTCCTCCTCAAAAATATATTTTCTATCTGGAAATCAACTACGCTGAACAAAATGGCTATCTAAAATTTTGATTGGATGTGTTCGGGGGAATGATGGGCGTGGGGGGGGGGGGGGGGGGGTTAATAGCCTTCTAATCACTTTCGACTATTGAAAAGAGCACTAACCACTCCAATTTACAATCAAATGAGCCCTTTTTTAAGCTTTTACGAAAATAATGTTGAAAAAGTGAGTGAAGCACTGGCTGTTGAATGTCGGCTTGGGACTAAAAAAAAATCAAGTTTGTGTTGCGTATAAGCCCCCGTCGGCCCCAATACCGCGTTTTTTCAATCTCTGGAGTCTTTACTAGCACCTTTGGACGATAAGAATGTTGTGGTTATGGGGGATTTTAATATAAACCTACTGAAATTTGAAGAAAATACCATAGAACAGAATTTATTACATTAATGACATCGAATTCCCTAATTACTTCCTGTACAATTCCAATGCGTATTGCATCGACTAGTGCAACTCTCATTGAAAACATATTTTTAACAACACCATACGGATTTCTCTGATTATTTTTTGTTAATTTCTTATGTGAGATACCAGATTTATAAAATAAAATCATCAGAAACAGCAACCCGGATTATTAATAAAAAAAAATCTAGTATGTTTAAAGGATAAACTGCATTCGACTAATTGGTCTCCTGTATTTGATGCTGATGAAATAAACTCTGCGACGGATTATTTTTTAGAATGTTTTAATGCTGCACTTGATGAGTCGTGTCCAAGAGTAAAAAAAAGAAAACGGAAATATAATCAACCCATCCAACCATGGATATCGCCCGCCCTTTTGACGTCAATAAAACATAAAAACAATCTCTATAAAACCTTAATATCTTTCCCAAGTGAAGAAAATAGAAGAGCCTTCAAAAATCATAAAAACCCTACTTTCAAAAATAATGCGTAATGCTAAAATGAAATTTAATTTCGATTCTTTTAATGAAGTAAGTAAGTCCCCAAAGAAAACTGGGGAACTAATCAACTCATGTCTAAATCGATCGCGGACGTCTTCTTCACCATCAAACATACGGGATGCCCATGGTAATACAATTGAAAGGGAACTAGAAATGGCAAATTACATAAATTTTCATTTCGTGTCAACTGGGCAGTCAGTAGCTAGTAAGCTCCAACGTAATATGTCTCATGGGCAATGTAATTATCGTACGTACCTAGGAAGTCCTTCTGAAAAATCTATATATTTTTAACTCCGGTAACAGAAGAAGAGCTTGCTAAGGTTGGTAAGCATTTAAAGAATGGAAATTCCCCGGGGATTGATGAATCGTCGACCAATATTGTTAAAGCCATTTTACCTAGTTTTAATAAAGTTATGTGTAATTTCATAAATCTGTCATTTAGATCGGGAGCTTTTCTGGATTCTTTCAAAAAAGCGAAAGTGTTACCGCAATATAAAAGTGGTGACCGGACTAATTTCTCGAATTATAGACCCATTTCTATTCTTTCGGGGTTTTCTAAACTAATGGAACGATGTTTTTATAATCGAATGTATAATTTTCTGTGTTCAAAAGATCATTTTTCAAAAACACAATATGGATTTAGAAAAGAGCATAGTACGCAGGATGCTATATTAACTATTGCACAATTTATTCACGAATGTCTGGACAAAAATGGATCCCGGTAAGTATATTTTTGAACATTGAGAAGGCATTCGATTCGTTATGCCATGAAATACTGTTGTAAAAATTAAACCATGGTTGGACACGAGGACCAGCGCACGATTTTATCGCGTCTTACCTAAGTGGTCGCTCCCAAGTGACTATGATCAACGACACAGTTTCGGATCCGTGTCTGTTGTCAAATATTGGTGTCCCGCAAGGTTCAATCCTGGGACCACTGCTTTTTATAATATATATATAAATGACCTTCCATCAGCGACAGAAAACCATGGTCTGAATGTTCTTTTTGCTGATGATACCGGATCATCACTTACTGGACAGTCGGAAGAGGATCTCAAAGAGAAGCTGCAAATCGTATTTTCACAACTTCTTGTATGGCTTAAATGCATCAAAAACCAAATTTATCATTTATAGTAGAATTGGGCAGAATGCACAAGGAATTTCAACAATATTTGATCATGCTACAAATATTCAAATTCAAAGGGTAACATGACTCCGGTCTATTGGTTGTATTGTTGATGACAACCTGTCAAATAAAGAACATTGTAACAGATTACGGGTTAAAGTTGCTCAAGGGGTTGGTATAATGCGAAGTTTGCAGCATTTTTTTCCGTATGAAATCCTACGTCTAATTTATTTTGCATTGGTTCATTCCCATCTTACGTATTGTCCTCTGATATATCTGGCAACTTTCAGATGTCATGTGAAACCGATACAAATTCTTCACAACCGGCCTCTTCTAATTTTACAGAAATTTTTACCGTCACCGTCTTCGTATCCTAATAAGAGTAAAACTGAAACTCTTTATCTTCTAACTAATATTTTGCCTGTTTCACAGATATTCACCCTTAATTTTTTTTTTTATTTAAGGTAAAATATGACCGGTCGGAACTACCTCCGTACTTTCATTCGAATAAATTTTTCCCTCTGCAACATGCCCATGCTTATGAAACCCGACATAAATAGAACATTCAGCACCTAAAATTAAGCACTGAGAGATCACGGTTCTCGCCATTATTTTCAATGACGAGTTCATGGTGTCTTTATCTACCATTTATTGATTGTTCAAATCTCTTCCAAATATAAAAAAGCAACTTCATTCTATCCTTATAAATAAATTCAAAAATTAATAATATATTAAAAAACTGGGTATATTTGATAATATTGTTTTGTTGGGTGTTTTGCCCTTTGAGCTGCCGGTCAACGGTTACCCTTGCTCGCCCGTTGGTTCTCTTTTTATTGGTGTGTTTTCGGTGGATCTTTGCCCAGTGTCGGTGGGTTTTTTGGGTGGGTGCCCGTCTATTGGTGAGTCATGGAATAACTCTTATTTATTTTTTGTTGTCAAACAGGTTTATTCCGATTAATGTACCGGGTTTTTGTCATTCGGCCTTGTGTCTCCGGCGTCTACCCACTATTTATGTTTATCTTGTACAGATATTTCAAATCAAACCTTGAACCTTGAACTCCTTCGATACGAAGTGCCCGGGTATGGAGAAACAAAAATATTGTGCCCACATCGTTCTTTACTTAGGCAGCGCTATCGCGCTGCCTATGAAAAGACTACTGGAACTTTCAATTTCCAAACCAATGAGTCATTTACCAAGTTTCTATGACAGTTTCTTCTATACGAAGTGCCTTGATGAAAAAAAATAATTGTGCCCGCTTCACTTTTAGGCAGTGCTATTGCGCTGCTAATGATTTGGAATTATAAGGTTTTTGAAACTGACGATTTTAGAGCACTTACCTGATCTGGGTAAGGGGGGGGGGGAGGTAGTTCTTACAATCGAACAGAAAAGCAAACATACGTTTCTCTCTTTTGAGATTTTTTTTAAGTCATCGAATAATAACCATTATTTATCCTCGTCAAATCACCCTATCCAAGTTAAAAAAAGGGAATTGTTCTATTTGTTGATTGTGTTTAAAAATTAGCATCACAGAAATATATGTAAAATGAACTAATTGTCATTAAAAACGTTTTATTTGGGAATGGGTGTCTTGAAGAAATGATTTGAAAAACTATTGAAAGAAGAAAGAAAATACTAGAGGATGAAGAATTTTTTTGTTGAATAAAACCTATTAATAAAAGAAATTTACAACAAAACAAATAATTGTCCTATTATAAAACATAAGGCAAAATGGAAAAAAAACAAAAACAACTAAACATATTTCCATCATTTTTCCCTTGTTCATCCTAAAATTCAAGAAAGAATTAAAAAAATGAAATGTAAAATCCCATTTTGAATTTGAACTGACTGTCTAAGATCTTGGTAAAAAATATCACTAGATTCCTCCTGAGGTGTAAAAAAAGGCCATAGATTTTTGATTCAGCTGTTGCAGAACATTTTTTTGATTTCCATACCATAATGTGCTGTTTCGTCAAAAAAAAAAAAAAACTAACTGCCTTGAACCATTAAGAAGTCATAGATTTAAAAAAAAAGTTATAAGAGGATTAGCATAAACGGGGAATAGGCAGATTACAAATTAAATTTCTTCCAAAAGGTATATTAAAAAAACAATCTATGTCTGCATTTAATTCTAATCATCGAAAAAGAAAATTGATTTTTGGAAACTCAACAAGTTTGAATCATAGACAGTGTAAAATGCGCTGCCTAAGCAAAGAACGATGCTGGCACAATGTATTTTTTTGTTTTTTTTTGGGGGGGGGGGTCCTTTAGACCAAGGGCACTTCGTATTGAAGGAGATGTATAAAATTCTGAAAGGGCTCATTCGATTGAAAAATGGAAGGGCTTCTGCCCTTTTTAAAAGTCGAAAGTTATCAGACGGCAACTAACACCCTTTTCACGCCCACCATTTCCCGTACCACATAAAATCAAAATTTGAGATAGTCATTTTGTTCAACATAGTTGAACGATCTGGAAATTATGTCTTTGAGGAGGACACTCCCCCTACAGCCCTCAGGGCAAGGGTTGTAAGTTATGCCCTGGGGGCATATAGGGTTTTCTTATAGAAAGAGTTATCGTAGGAACTTCAAAAAAGGCTCATTTGATTGGAAATTAAAAGGGCTAGTGCCCTTTTTAACAGTCGAAAGTGATCGGAGAGCGAATAAGCCGCCCTTACGCCCGCTATTTTACCAAACACATTCAATCAAACTTTTGATATAGTCATTTTGTTCAACGTAGTTGAAAGTTCTGTAGATTATGTCTTTGAGGATGACAAACCCCCCACAGCCCTCAGGGCAAGGGTTTTAAGTTATGCCCTGGGGTAATATAAGGTTCTTGTAAATAGCGTTGTCGTAGAAACTTCAAAAAAGGCTCATTCAATTGGAAATTGAAAGGGCTAGTGCTCTTTTTAATAGTCGAAAGTGATTGGAGGGCAACTAACCCCGCTCTCACGCCCCTGACTTCCCCAAACAAATCCATTCAAAAGTTAGACATAGCCATTTTGTTCAACGTTGAAAGTTCTGGAAATTAGATCTTTGAGGATGACACCGCCCCCCACAGCCCTCAAGGTAAGGGTTTTAAGTTCTGCCCTGGGGGCATATAATGTTTTCATTAAAAGTGTTGTCGTAGAAACTTCAAAAAGGCCTCATTCAATTGGAGATTGAAAGGGGTAGTGCCCTTTTTAATTGAAGAAAGTGATTGAGGTGCAACTAACTCCCCTCTCACACTTGAGATAGCCATTTTTTCAACGTAGTTGAAACTTCTGGAAATTATGTCTTTGAGGATGACACCCCCCCCTCCTCCCAAAGACCACAGGGCAAGGGTTGTAAGTTATACCCTGGGGGTATATTATGTTTTTATAGAAAGTTTTGTTGTAGAAACTTCAAAAAGGGCTCAGTCAAAAATACAGAACAAATATAATTAGTATTTCACTGAAAAATACTCTTTTAAATGTTTTCATTTTTATAACTTTAAGAAATCAAAAATTAATTTACATTTTAATGAATAACTATCAGCATATCAGAGGCAACGCTATAGCGTTGCCTATAGTAAAGGCCATACAGCTCCAATGTTTTATTATTTATTAATTAAAAAACTTTCTAAAAATAAGTTTTTCAAAGAAAAGTAAAGAACTCCATTAAACAAAAAATGAGCAAAAACAAAATTAAATACTCTACCAAGCGTGAAACTACCACAAATCAGCTTCGATAAATAAATGCAACCCAAAACGAACAGAAATTACAATAAATAATCGAGTCAAAACTCAAAACGACCAGAAATTAACATAAGTTGGGCACAAAATCTCTATGCCTTCCCAAGGCCAGAAGAAAATTTATACTTTACTGAAAAAATACAAATGGATCTGCATTGTCAGTTTAATATGTATGTATTGATATTTAGTAAGCAAAATGTTAACATTATTTGATTTATTAAAGATATAAAAGTAAAAAAAATTATATTTTTCAGTGAAGCGCAAATTTTGTTCTGGCCTTGGGAAGGCATAGGGGTTCTGCGCCCAACTTATGTTAATTTCTACTCGTTTTCAGTTTGACTTGGTTAATAATTGTAATTTCTGTTCGTTTTGGGTTTCATTTATTTATCGATGCTGATTTGTGGTAGTTTCACGCTTGGTAGATTATTTTATTTTATTTTTGCTCTTTTTTTGTTTAATGGAGTTCTTTACTTTTCTTTGAAAAACTTATTTTGTAGAAAAAGATTTTTTAATTAATTTCTGTTCGTTTTATATTTACGTAGTCTTTTCAGGGAAAAAGAGAATGATACTTTAAATCTTTTGGTTTTTTAAGAATTTATAGTTTGGCCATCTATTTGTATTCTGGAGAAAAATTTTCAGCAATTTTCAACAACATACACCCTTTTAAAAATCTGGCCACAAATAGTACTGTTTAATTTAGTTTCATACCTCCTCTAATTGAACTGAAATGGAAAACTTGATACCATTCGCAAAAAAAATCTGTTTACTTTCTTTGATAGCTTGGATACACTTACGCTATTTTTATTTGGTTAAATTTTAAGAGCAGAAGTAGCCCCGAAAGTTTGAACATAGTCATTCTTAGGATACCGCTGAGATGCCTTATTGCGGATCCGCCATTTAAAATATCTAAAAAAGTTCGAACACTGGAATGTCTAATTAAAATTACACTGATTGTAACGTGTTCTATTTAAATTATTTTAGAAATAAACTTGCCCCTTAAAATTACTTTATATGGAAAAACTTGGGCTCTGGGAAACTCAGCGGAAGATACTCAATTCTTTTTCAAAATGTATATATATATTAAATTTGAGTAAATATAATTAATAAAAATCAAAGAGAGGATTAGTGGCTATAATAGACAACTAGTAAGTTGGCTACTAGTTTCTCACCTGCTTTCACTATTTACAAGTAATATTTGACTAATCTTAACGAGTAAAACACACAGCCGAAACCTCTAAGAAAAAGTACCTAGATCTCTTTCTCTTGTACGATATAGAAAAGAGTTTTTTTTAATAAATATAATACAAAGTGTATTTGAATTTTATATAAACAAACCACGGGCTCTAAAGGAGGCTTAGTGGACCATACTAAATATTAAAAAAAAAAATATACATTCATTAAATTTGGCTTAGTAAGAACTTGTTTTATTTAATTTTCATTAAAAGCAATTTTCGAAATATTCAATAATTGTTTTTAATGAAAATTAATCAGAGGATTAGTGGCTAACTGGTGATACCTCTATATAAAAAAAACGCGCCTTGACCTCTACCTCCTGGGTGGTATGGAAAACAGGTCGTGTGAAAAAATAATTTTCTTGAATTCTTTTTTAGTTTGAAGAAACATTGCCAAAAAAAGAAGACTGAAAAAGAGAACAAGGAGGTTGTCTAAAAAAGAGAAGTGAATCGGGAAGAGCTGGAACCAATCAGAAATCAAGTTGCACTATGCTTCATCCTTTTAAAGACATAGGAAGAAACCGATGACGATGGTGAAGGCAACATTCTTCTGTTCCAAAGACACAATCGCGATAAAATTTCGTACGTTGCCGCATTTGCCAGAAAGTTATTGTCTATTCCTCTTACTAGTGTGACCGCAGAAAGACTATTTTTGGTGGTAGGCCTGATAGTGACTATGATAGTGACTTAGAAAAGAAATGGCCTCAATCCACACAGAGTGGATAAGTTGATTTTCATTCACGATAACTATAGCCACATCCCGCAGTTCTAATATACTTCTGAAGTTTGCCTGAAGGAGTTTTTTTTTCGGCGGACTAACATTCAAAGATAAATGATGAATACAATAATATGGTATTCGAAGTTTTGTATACAGTAATTTTCAAGGAATAAAAATAATATTAATTTTGATTATTAATTCTGTTAGAAAAACATAGCTCTTAGATATTTCAACTATTCTACAAAGATTCTGAAATGCCACAGCCATTTCGTTTTTACCAGATTTCTACTTCTCTTGACAAATAATGAAAAAGACCTAACCATCTATCTATCTAATGAAGAAGAATATCTTATAAATAAAAATTGAATTTGAGGAAGACTAAAATCTATTCTATAAATCATATAAAACAACTTTCTATATAAACCTTATATGTCCCCAGGGCATAACTTACAACCCTTGCACTGAGGGCTTTGAGGGGGTTATCATCCTAAAAGACATAATTTCCAGAACTTTTAACTACGTTGAACAAACTGGATATCTCAAAATTTTTATTCGATGTGTTTGGGAAAATGGTGGGCGTGAGAGGGGCGTTAGTCGCTATCTAATCACTTTTAACTATTGAAAAAGGCACTAGCCTTTTCTATTTCCAATTGAACGAGCCCTTTTGAAGTTTCTACGACAACGCTTTCAATAAAAACTTTATATGCCCCTAGGGAATAACTTACAACCCTTGCACTGAGGGCTGTGAGGGGGTTATCATCCTAAAAGACAAAATTTCCAGATCTTTTACTAAACTGAACAAATTGGACATCTTAAAATTTTAAGTGGATGTTTTTGGGAAAATGGTGGACATTAAATGGGCGTTAGTCGCTATCCAATTCCTTTCAGCTATTAAAAAAGGCCCTAAACCTTTCGGTTTCAAACTGCAGGAATTCTTTTGAAATAGTTACAACAAGGCTTTCAATGAAAACTTTATATCCCCCCAGGGGTTGTGGGAGAGTGTCCTCCTCAAAAACATATTTTCTATCTGGAAATAAACTACGCTGAACAAAACGGCTATCTCAAAATTTTTATTGGACGTGTTTGGGGGAATGATGGGCGTGGGGGGGGGGGGCAAGTTGCCATCCAATCACTTCGACTATTAAAAAGGGCACTGTCGCTTTGAATTTCTAATCAAATGAACCTGTTTTAAAGTTTCTACTACAACGCCTTCTATAAAAACCTTATATGCCCCCAGGGCATATCTTAAAACCCTTGCCCAGAGGGTTCTGGGGGATTGTCCTCATCAAAAATGTATTTTCTATCTTGAAATCAACAACGCTCAACAAAATGGCTATCTCAAAATTTTGATTGGATGTGTTAGAAGAAATGAAGGGCGTGGGGAGGGGAGGGAGGGCTAGTTGCCCTCCAATCACTTTCAACTATTAAAAAGGGCACTAGCCCTTTGAATTTCCAATTGAATGGGCCTTTTTAGAAGTTTCTATGACAACGCCTTCTATAAAAGCCTTATATGGCCCCAGGGCATAACTTAAAACTCTTGCCCTGAGGGTTGTGGAGGAGTGTCCTCCTCAAAAGCATATTTTCTATCTAGAAATCAGCTACGCCGAAAAAAATGACTATCTCAAAATTTTGATTGGATGTGTTTGGGGTAGTGATGGGCGTGGGGCTAGTTGCCCTCCAATCACTTTCGACTATTAAAATGGGTACTAGCCCTTCGAATTTCCAATCGACTAAGCCTGTTTTGAAGTTTCTACGACAACGTCTTCTATAAAAAACCTTATATGCCCCCAGGACATAACTTAAAACCCTTGCCCTGAGGGTATTGGGGAAGCGTCCTCCTCAAAAACATATTTTCTATGTGGAAATCAACTACGCTGAAAAAAATGGCTATCTCAAAATTTTGATGGGATGTGTTTGGGGAAATGATCGGCGTGGGGGGGGGGCTAGTCGCCCTCCAGTCACTTTTGACTATTAAAAAGGGCACTAGCCCTTTGAATTTCCAATCGAATGAGCCTTTTTTGTAGTTTCTACGACAACGCCTTCTATGTAAACTTATATGCCCCCAGGGCATAACTTAAAACTCTTCTCCTGAGGGTTTTGGAGGAGTGTCCTCCTCAAACACATATTTTCTATCTGGAAATCAGCTACGCTGAACAAAATGGCTATCACAAAATTTTGATTGGATGTGTTTGGGAGAATGATGGGCGTGGGGGGGGGGGGGGGGCTAGGTGCCTCCAATCACTTACGACTATAGAAAAGGGTACTAGCCCTTCGAATTTTCAATCGACTGAGTCTGTTTTGAAGTTTATACGACAACGTCTTCTATGAAAACCTTATATACCCCAGGGCATAACTTAAAACCCTTGCCCTGAGGGTTGTGGGGGATTGTCCTCCTCAAAAACATATTCTTGTATCTGGAAGTCAACTACGCTGAACAAAATGGTTATCTCAAAATTTTGATGGGATGTGTTTGGGGAAAAAGTGGGCGTGAGAGGGGGGTTAGTTACCGTCCAATCACTTTCAACTATTAAAAAGGGCACTAGCCACTTCAATTTCCATTCGAATGAGCCCTTTTTGAATTTTCTACAACAACTCCTTTGATACGAAGTGCCCGGGTATGGATAAAAAAAACGTATTGTGCCCACATCGTTCTTTACTTAGGCAGCGCTAGCGTGCTGCCTAAAATATGGATTGGATGTGTTTGGAGAAAAGATGGCCGTGAGAGGGGGGTTAGTTGCCTTCAAATCACTTTCGACTATTAAAAAGGGCACTAGCCCTTTGAATTCCCAATTGAATGAGCCTGTTTTGAAGTTTCTAAGACAACGCCTTCTATAAAGACCTTATATGCCCCCAGGGCATAACTTAAAACCCTTGCCCTGAGGGTTGTGAGGGGTTGTCCTCCTCAAAAATACAATTTCTGTCTGGAAATCAACTACGCTGAACGAAATGACTATCTAAAATATTGATTAGATGTATTTGGAGAAAAGATGGGCGTGAGGGGGGGGGGTTAGTTGCATTCAAATCACTTTTGTCTATAAAAAGAGCACTAGCCCTTTGAATTTCCAATCGAATGAGCCCTTTTTCAAGTTTCTCCGACAAAGATTTGAATAAAAACCTTATATAACCCCACCGCATAACTTATAACACTTGCCCTGACGACTGGGGGGGAATGTCCTGCTCAAAGGTATAATTTCCTGAACTTTGAACTGCGTGGAACAAAATGGCTATCTTGAAACCTTTATTGGATGTGTTTAGGGAAATGGTGGGCGTGGTAGGGATGTTAGTTGCTTTCCAATCCCTTTCGACTGTTAAAAAGGGCACTAGCCATTTCAATTTCCAATCGAATAAAACTTTTTTGAAGTTTTTACGACAACGCGTTATATAAAAACCTTACATACCCCTTGGGCATAATTTACAACCATTGCCCTGAGGGCTGTAGGGGGGTTGTCATCCTCAAAGACTTAATTTTCAGAACTTAAAACTACGTTGAATAAAATGGCAATCTAAAAGTTTTGATTATATGTGTTTGGGGAAAAGGTGGGCGTGTGAGGTGGGTTAGTTGCCCTGTAATCACTTTCGACTATTTAAAAGGGCACTAGTCCTTTGAATTTCCAATCGAGTGAGCCTTTTTTAAAGTTCCTAAGACAACGCCTTCTATAAATAACCTTATATGCCCCCAAGGAATATCTTACAACCCTTATCCCAAGGGCTTGCCCTAAGGAGGACTGTCCTCAAAAAAAAATTTATTATGCCCTGGGGGCATATAAGGTTTTGTATAGACAACATTGTCGTAGAAACTTCAGAAAGGGCTCCTTCGATTGGAAATTTAAATGGCTAGTTCCCTTTTTAATAGTCGAAAGTCATTCTAAGGAAACTGACAACCCTTCCACGCCCACCGTTTTCCCAAACACATCCAATAAAAATTTAGGTATAACCATTTTGTTCAACGTAGTCGAAAGCTCTGGAAATTATATGTTTCAGCAGGACTATCCCCCCACAGTCTTCAGGGACAAGGGTTATAAGTTATACCCATGGGGGCATATATGGTTCTTATGGAAGGAGTGCTTGTATAAACTTCAGAGAGGGCTCATTTGATTGGAAATTGAAAGTTCTAGTTCATTTTTTAAGCTTCAAAAGATATTGGAGGGTAAACAGCTTCCCCCCCCACCCTATTATCCCAAATGCATCCAATAAAAATTTTAAGATAGCTATTTTGTTAAAAATGTTCAAAGATCATATAACGAAAATTCCGGTTTTGACACAACCCACCAGGGCCCGAGGGCAGGTGTTTTAAGGTATGCCCTGAGGGCATATAAAACCCTGAGGGTCTTATGGAAGGGATGCTCGTATTAACTTCAAAGAGGGATCATTTGATTGAAAATTGAAAGTTCTAGTTCACTTTTTAAGAGTCAAAAGAGATTGGAGCGCACCTAGCTCCCCCCCCCCCTCAAAGCCCTTTTTCCTTCAAACCAAGCCGATAAGAACTTTGAGATACCTATTTTTTTAAATAGTTCAAAGACCATATAACGAAAACTCAGTGGTCAACACAGCTCCCCCCCCCCCTCCGGCCCGAGGGTGGTTGTTGTAAGTTATGCCCTTGGGGAATATATGGATCTTATTGAAGAGGTGCCCGTAAAAACATTCAGAGATGGCTCATTTGATTCGAAACTTTCTAGTTAAGTTTTTTCGAGTCAAAAGACATTGGAGGGCAACTAACCCCATGCCCCTTTTCCCCAAATGCATCCAATAATAATTTTGAGATAGGAATTAAGGTAAAAAAATTTTAAAAGTCAGATAACAAAAACTTAGGTGTCGTCACAACCCCCCAGGGCCCGGGAGTAAACGTTGTAAGTTATGCCCTGGGGTATATATTGTTTGTATGAAAGGGATCCTAGTATAAACTTCAGAGAGGGCTAATTTGATTGGATTTTGAAAGTTCAAAAAATAAAATCAAATAATATACCATTACGCCATGACGTCATGAAATAAAATCATTACGCCATGACATCATGATTACTATATAAAAGGCCATAAAAAAAACAAAGGTTTCATCCAACTGATGGTTACATAATTGTTTCATCCAAGCAAGCTACACGCAAGTTAAACAAACAGTACTACATAAAAAACAGAGTTAGCATCTTGAAAAGAGAAAAGCAAAGGTATTCAACGGACCAGGTGTATCGAGAAGTAAAAATTGAGAGAGCCAAACAAAACAGCAAGGAACATTAATGACAATGATGAAGTTTATAGAGAAGCAAAAATTGAGCTAGGTAGACAAAAGATCAAGGAGCGTTATCACAATGATGATGTTTATAGAGAAGCAACAATTGAGCAAGCTAGACAAAAGATCAAGAAGCGTTATCAAAATCATGAAGATTACCGAAAAAAATATAAGAAAAACGTTACTACCAGAATAATGGGTAGATACTGGGATGACGAAGGCTATAATAAAAAAATTGAAACCTCTGCGAGGTTTTACCAAAGAACGTTTAAGGACAAAGTGAAAAATTTCATTGAGAAACACAAGAAGATGGCAAAAATGCAGTCTGATCTTCGTAAATTGAGAAACATTTTACGTATATTTTACCAGGATCACGAAAAGTATTCAAAATTACAGATTAAATTCTCTTTGAAAGAGTGGATGATGCTGTTGTTGGCAATATCCATCCTGATATCTGCAAGCTCTATCCAAAGGATATTGAATTATGTGAAATTATTTTTGAAATCCTTGAAAATAATATAGCATTAAAGTTTTCAACTGACAAAATGGTTAATTTCTACCTTGACGGCTTGGATTATTGTGAAATCAATTACAGAGACACATGAAAGCATGGACATTCGTTGTACTGTAGCCCAAGTGAAGGATGTCAGAGGTAATTGCGTTCTCTAAGGGCACTAGCTCAAAATTTTCCTGTCTTGACCTGGTTCATTAATAGCGTATATAAGGCAGTATCAAAATCTGAGATTATACAAAATATTAATCTACTAAAAGTCGAGTGTTCGTACAAGGAGCTAAGTGATTATTTAGAAGAAGTGTCAAGTAGACTCGATTGTAATAGTCAAGACGTCATCAATGGTGATAGCAATATTAGAGTTTCTGTAGATGAAAATACAGTAATAAAGTTATTTGGTGAGAGCCTTTATAAGGTAGCTAACATCAGGGATGTATACCCCAAAATGTATTGTGACAGTTGCGAGCAGATGAAGACAAAATGCCAATTGAAGAGTCTAAGATCCTTTCATATAGGAAAGATTTTGATGTAATCTAGGCCACGATTTTAGAACACCTCCAACAGGACATACCCGAAGATGACAGAGAACAGCTGAATGATTGTACAGGTTCGAAAGGGGATGTCATAGATTCATTCTCTGTCTGTGATTACTGTGCTGGGAAAATGTTGAAAAGTCGGGAGAATGTCCGATCAGTCAGGATCAGTATTAAACAGCCTTCATATCGACTGTACACCGGAATCTATAAAGTGTCTAAATAATTCTGAAATGTCAGTGATTCGATATGTAATGCCTTGTCTTATGATCATCAGATTAGGGCCTTTAGCTGCGTTGAAGATACCTAGAACCGAACTTGTTGACGTTCTTAAGGGTAGAACAGTATAACTACCTGTTGATGTGCATATAGTAAAGAACGAACTCTAGCCAATAATAAATTTATGAACGAACTCTAAATAAGCATGCGCATGATGATGCAACACACTTATATATTGATCTGATATCACATGCATGTGCAATAAAGCTAACAGGTATAACTCAGCCAACAGCTACAGGAAGAATTAAGCGAACACCTGCAGATACAAATAAGCCAACAGCTATAGATAAGGCTAAGCCAGCAGCTGCAGGTACAACTAAGCCAACAGCTGAAGTTGTGCTTTTTCTGCATTATAACTTGCCCCATATGGACTGGATTTACTAAGCACTTGAGTGCACTTACTAAGAAACATGTGAGAATGATTATGGGCAGAGAATACAGGGTTTAAACGTTAGGTAAGGTTTTCATCTGGAGGGGAATTTATACTTTCAGAATTCTTAACACTTGTGTCATCACCGCTGTTTTGCCAATCAGAGTAGCATTGTCAGCTTTAATTTTGATAATTCCTATAGGAAAGCAAATAAATTCTTATTCCGTATATAAGCATTTTTACCGTATATTTTTTATGACAGTTTGGCCTCACTTCTGTCCTAATCCTTAACAGTATTTTCAGTAGCAGGTGATGTATTTTCAAAATTGTTACTACTGAATTGTCAGAATTGTGTAATCACCACTATTTTTACCAATCAAAGTAGCATTGTCAGCGATAACATCCTGCTCACTTCCGATACCTTTCTCATGTTCCGAGCCAGCGTCATCATGTTTATCGTTTCCGACCTTGTCTAAACGAAGTTCCTCAAAGTGTTTCACAGCTTTATCCCAAAAAACTTCAACGGTATCTAGAACTTTGTAGCCTTTCTTCCGCTCTAAATAAAAAAGAAGTCCGACAGCAACTGATGCTGGAAGAACCAATCCAACGATCACAAATATTGACAACATTACGATGATTGATAACAACTTCACTAAATATTCAACAATCACAAATATTGATAACAAAACGTTGATTGATAACAAAACGATGATTGATAACAAAACGATGATTGATATAACCGAAAGATTTTCCGAAATCATTTTACCGAAAGAATTACAAAGTTACATAAACGAATCAAATCGTTTCTAATTCTTACCCTTTTTAATTTGTTTTGAAAAAATATCTATTGGAGGTAATTTTTCACAGATATCGATTCTGTTCAGCTCTTACAGACAGGATATTTTTACAACTGCTGTTAAATCGAAAATCGCAGTTAAATTAAACACAGTTTTAATTTTTTTAATCTAGTTTTGTGAGTTTTGTAATATTTAGTAAAACTTTCCAAAAGCAACTTTTCAGAAGATACCTGTGCTATGTTATTTTGTACATAGCATTTGTGCTATGTACAAATGTTTGATTCGTTCAAGTAACTTTGTAATTCTTTCGGTAAAATGATTTCGGAAATTCTTTCGGTAATATCAAACATCGTTTTGTTATCAATCATCGTTTTGTTATCAATCAACGTTTTGTTGTCAATATTTGTGATTGTTGAGTATTTAGTGAAGTTGTTATCAATCATCGCTTTGTTATCAATATTTGTGATCGTTAGATTGGTTCTTCCAGCATCAGTTGGCTGTCGGACTTCTTTTTTATTTTGAGCGGAAGAAATGCTACAAAGTTCTAGATACCGTTGAAGTTTTTTGGGATAAAGCTGTGAAACACTTTGAGAAACTTCGTTTAGACAAGGTCGGAAACGATAAACATGATAACGCTGGCTCGGAACATGAGAAAGGTATCGGAAGTGAGCAGGATGTTATCGCTGACAATGCTACTTTGATTGGTAAAAACAGTGGTGATTACACAATTCTGACAATTCAGTAGTAACAATTTTGAAAATACATCACCTGCTACTGAAAATACTGTTAAGGATTAGGACAGAAGTGAGGCCAAACTGTCATAAAAAAATATACGGTAAAAATGCTTATATACGGAATAAGAATTTATTTGCTTTCCTATAGGAATTATCAAAATTAAAGCTGACAATGCTGCTCTGATTGGCAAATGCTACTTCGTTTAGACAAGGTCGGAAACAATAAACATAATAACGCTGGCTCGGAACATGAGAAAGGTATCAAAAGTGAGCAGGATGTTATTGCTGACAATGCTACTTTGATTGGCTTACATTACATCAAAACCTTTCCTATATGATAGGGATCTTAGACTCTTCAATTGGCATTTTGTCTTCATCTGCTCGAAACAGTCACAATACATTTTGGGGTATTCATCCCTGATGTTAGCTACCTTATCAAGGCTCTCCCCAAATAACTTTATTATTGTATTTTCATCTACGGAAACTCTAATATTGCTATCACCGTTGATGACGTCTTAACTATTACTATAGAGTCTACTTGACGCTTCTTCTAAATAATCACTTAGCTCCTTGTACGAACCCTCCACTTTTAGTAGATTAATATTTTGTATTATCTTAGATTTTGATACTGCCTTATATACCCTATTAATGAAACAGGTCAAGACAGGAAAATTTGGAGCTAGTGCCCTTAGAGAACGTAAATAGCTCTGACATCCCTCATTTGGGCTACAGAGTACAACGAATGCTCATGATTTCTTGTGTCTCTGTAATTGATTTCACAATAATCCAAGCCGTCAAGGTAGAAATTCACCATTTTGTCAGTTGAACACTTTAATGCTATATTATTTTCAAGAATTTCAAAAAGAATTTGACATAATTCAATATCGGGATGGATATTGCCAAGTAACCTGCTGCCCAATTTTTTTTTTTTTTGAATGTTTACTCAAACTGTTGTAGGTGTGTTCATCCCTCATAATCTCCTTGTCAGATCTAGTTTCAGAGCATTTTCCAATAGTTGTCTTGTACTTTTCCGGACAGCTTGTTCTACAACATAGATCATTTTTTGCCAAATATTCAGTAGAACTAAAAGAACTGTTTAAAAAACAGCTAGAAATTTTTTTCTTGAGGAAAAATTCCAGGAATTTGTTCTAAATTATCAGGTTCGTTTTCACCATAATTGAAAAACATTGCTTATCCTTCGCTGTTGATAGATATGCTTGTATATATATTTTTTTTACTGCTACATAAACTGCATTTGCTCCTTCCAAAATTAATATACGAATTTTCTAAGAAGTACGCCTCCGTATATTCACTGTGTTGTCCAATATTTTCCATTGCATCTATAAACTGTTCCGCAATTGCCAATCCATACCTTGGAAGCTTTTCATTAAACTGACAACACTTCTTTTGGATAGTACTATGAAGTTTTGGCAGAGCATTTCTGGCCGACTTTTCAACAGCATCCGCTTTTTCAAAGAGAATTTAATCTGTAATTTTGAATACTTTTCGTGATCCTGGTAAAACATACGTAAAATGTTTCTCCATTTACGAAGATCAGACTGCATTTTTGCCATCTTCTTGTGTTTCTTAATGGAATTTTTCACTTTGTCCTTAAGCGTTCTTTGGTACAACCTCGCAGAGGTTTCAATTTTTTATTATAACTTTTGTCACCCCAGTATCTACCCATTATTCTGGTAGTAACTTTTTTCTTATATTTTTTTTCGGTAATCTTCATGATTTTGATAACGTTCCTTGATCTTTTTTCTAGCTTGCTTCATTTTTGCTTCTCTATAAACTTCATCATTGTGATTAATGTTCCTTGCTGTTTTGTTTGGCTCTCTCAATATTTACTTCTCGATACGCCTGGTTGGTTGAATACCTTTGATTTTCTCTTTTCAAGATGCTATCTCTGTTTTTTATGTAGTACTGGTTTTTTTTTAACTTGCGTGTAGCTTGCTTGGATGAAACAATTATGTAACCATCAGTTGGATGAAACCATTGTTTTTTTTATGGCCTTTTATATAGTAATCATGATGTCATGGCGTAATGATTTTATTTCATCACGTCATGGCGTAATGGTATATTATTTGATTTAATTTTTTGAACTTTCAATATCCAATCAAATGAGCCCTCTCTGAAGTTTATACAAGCATCCGTTTCATACGAACAATATATGCCCCAGGGCATAGCTTACAACGTATATCCCCGGGCCCTGGGGGGCTGTGACGACACCTGAGTTTTTGTTATCTGAGTTTTAAAATTTTTTTAACTTAATTCCTATCTCAAAATTATTATTGGATGCATTTGGGGAAAAGGGGCGTGGGGGCTGGTTGCCCTCCAATGTCTTTTGACTCGAAAAAACTTAACTAGAACTTTCAGTTTCAAATCAAATGAGCCATCTCTGAATATTTTTACGAGCACCTCTTCAATAAGAACCATATATTCCCCAAGGGCATAAATTACAACACCTGCCCTCGGGCCCGGGGGGGGGGGGCTGTTTTGACCCCTGAGTTTTCGTTATATGGTCTTTGATCTATTTTAAAAAATGGAGGGGGGGGTGCTAGGTGCGCTCCAATCTCTTTTGACTCTTAAAAAGTAAACTAAAACTTTCAATTTCCAATCAAATTATCCCTCTTTGACGCTTATAAGAAAATCCCTTCCAGAAGAACCATATATACCCCTTGGGCATAACTTACAACGCCTGCCCCCGGGCCATTGGGGGTTGTGTCGACACCGAATTTTTTTTTATATAACCTTTGAACTATTTTTAATAAAATGGCTATCTTAAAATTGTTATTGGATGCATTTGGGAAAATAGGGCTTAGGGGGGGGGGGGGAAGCTGGTTACCCTCCAATATCTTATGACACTTAAAAAGTGAACAAGAACTTTCAATTTCCAATCAAATGAGCCCTCTTTGAAGTTCATACGCGCATTCCTTCCATGAGAACCATATATGCCCCCAGAGCATAACTTATAACTCTTGTCCCTGAAGACTGTGGGGGGATTGTCCTGCTGAAACATATAATTTCCAGAACTTTCGACTATGTTGAACAAAATGGCTATACCAAAATTTTGATTGGATGTGTTATGGGAAATGGTGGGCGTGGAAGGGGTGTCAGTTTCCTTAGAATCACTTTCGACTATTAAAAAGCGAACTAGCCATTTAAATTTCAAATTGAAGTAGCCCTTTCTGAAGTTTCTACGACATATATGTTGCCTTTGTATATATGTTGCATTTGTATGTTGCCTATACAAAACCTTATATGCCCCCAGAGCACAACTTACAACCCTTGCCCCAAGGGCTGTGGGGGAGTTGTCACCTTTAAAGACCTAATTTCCAGAACTTAAAACTACGTTTAATAAAATGGCTGTCTCAAAATTTTGATTGGATGTGCTTGGGGAAAAGGTGGGCGTGAGAGAGGGGGAGGGGGTAGTTGTCCTCAAATCACATTCGACTATTAAAAAGGGCACTAGCCCTTTGAATTCACAATCGACTTAGCCTTTTTAGAAGTTTCTACGACACCATCTTCTATAAAAACTTATATGCCCCCTGGGTATAACTTAAAACCCTTGCCTTGAGGGTTGTGATGGAGTGTCCTCCTCAAAAACATATTCTTTATCTAAAATCAATTACGCTGAACAAAATGATTATTTCAAAATTTTGATTGGATGTGTTTGGGGGACTAATGGGCGTTGGGGGGCTAGTTGCCCTCCAATCACTTTCGACTATTAAAATGGCACTAGCCCTTTGAATTTCCAATCGAATGAGCTTTTTTTTAAGTTTCTGCGACAACGCCTTCTATAAAAACCTTATATGCCCTCAGTCATTGGTTGCCCTCCAATCACTTTCGACTATTGAAAAGGGCACTAGCCCTTTGAATTTTAAATCAAATTAGCCTTTTTTGAAGTTTCTACGACAAAACCTTCAATAAAAACCTTATATACCCACAGGGCATAACTTACAACCCTTACCCCAAGGGTGGTGGAGGAGTTTCCTCCTCTAAAACATATTTTCTATAGGTAAATCAACTACACTGAACAAAATGGCTATCTCAAAATTTTGATTGGACGTGTTTGGGGAATGATTGGCGCGGGAGGGGGGGGGGGTAATTGCCCTCCAATCATTTTTGACTATTGAAAAGGGCACTAGAACTCTCGATTACCAATCGAATGATTCCCTTTTGAAGTTTTTACGACGACCCCTTCCATATGAAGTGCCTCTGGGGAAAACAAAGATAATAAATGATAAGCAGCGCGCTAGTGCTGCCTAAGTAAAGAACGATATGGGCACAACGTGTTTTTTTTTTCTCCATAC
This sequence comes from Artemia sp. Qi Xiang Cuo, assembly GCF_049724085.1. Classification (NCBI taxonomy): domain Eukaryota; kingdom Metazoa; phylum Arthropoda; class Branchiopoda; order Anostraca; family Artemiidae; genus Artemia; species Artemia sp. Qi Xiang Cuo. The sequence goes on from NC_142811.1 coordinate 25,432,375, forward strand.
CCGGGCACTTTGTATCGAAGAAGTTGTCGTAGAAACTTCGAAAAGGGCTCATTCGATTGGAAATTGGAGTGGCTAGTGCCCTTTTAAATAGTCGAAAGTGATTGGAGGGCAACTTGCCCCCCCCCCCAGGCCTATCATTCCCCCAAACACATCGAATCAAAATTTTGAGGTAGCCATTTTGTTCTTCAGAAAGCAGAGATTTTATCTGATAATAGTTTTACTCAGGCGAAGGCGGGGTAGTTGGTTCGGGTAGCCTCCTTCCATTTCCTTAGCACATAGTACCAAGTTGATATTTATGTGTTATTATTATTAATTGATAAATGGCTGCCGTGGCTTTTAAAAAGTTATAAAAGACAGGATGCAAAGTTTGCAAAGAGAGCCTCAGTCTCGCAACTAGAGGAATAGTTATTTGCAACACATCTGCTGGGGGTTGTGGTTGTCTCTGCCATAACCGCTGTGAAATTCTTCAGAGCATTGAGAAAGACAGTATTATAATATGTCAGTGCTCGGTCTACTGTGAGACATTTGCTGATAAACCTGCTTCCCCGCAGATCCCGCCTCCTTCAGAGACTCTTGTTTATTCACCAGTTTTAAGCTTTTTCAGGATCTGTCTACAGTCAGGAATTTTGTCCATCTCCTGTATATCTGCGTGTGCAAACTTCTATTCTACTGTTCATCTTGATCAAGCTAGAAGCCTCCTAACATCTCTAGTGAATCCCACGCATAAATTCCTTGCACGTCGTGGTCCCTCTGTTAAGCAAAGCCTGTCGCAGGATATTTCAGACATCCTTATTTCTGAGGATGCAGCCCCTTACTTGCCAAATCTGAAATTCATCATGGCTGCAAGTGATGCGATACCTGCAATAGATACGGATCAAAATGCTCACTTCAGCCGTGCCATTCAAACCTGGGACCGGCATCTTTTTAGCATTATTGATAAACTTGACTACGTAACAAATAAGGTAGCGGAGACTCCTGCTGTGGTTAAAAAGTGTTGTGACGGAGTACTGAGCGAGGTTTTGAGCTGTATAGATAAAGAAAAACTTAATGATAAATCTTAGCCTCCACTGAATAACAAGTCAGAAACAGTGGGTCTTGTAAAGACCCTTAAAGCGTGAAGCTTTTCTGAAATCGTTGGATGGGGCTAATGGTATAGTGCGGATTTCACTTTCTAAGGAATCAGGATCCCAGCAACCGAATTGGGTCATTCATACGAAAAGACAAAACGCCGAAAACTTAAAAGCCTGTTAGAGTGAAAAGGTCGGTAAAACTGAAGTTTGCAAATTGAGAATTGTTGGTTTATTATCACGAGTGGAATTCCCGATCGATCCAGAAAGTGTGTGTGCTTCTAACCAAGGTATCGAAGAGATACAGCACATCGGTGATTTGAAATCATATCGTGTATACTTCCGTTCGGCGACGGCTAAGTCTCATTATTTGCGTCATAAGATTCACATTGGCTACGAACATATCCGGCTTACTGATTATAAGTTTTACCGCGAATGTGCTACAAAAGCGGGTCGCTAGAGCATATATTGTTGGGCTGCTCTAGCGTGGAACGTTGTCTCAAGTGTTTTGGTAGTAGACAGTCTCATTCTCGGAACAACGCTTGCCTGAATGAACCTTATTGCTTCCATTGTGGATCTCATGAGCATACTGGATTTAGCTTTCGCTGCAAACGGTTGACCGAAAAAGTTCAATGAGTAAAAAATGATTAGTACAAAGATTATATCTCTGAATCTGAATGGATTTGGTGATAAACAGCAGGTATTGCAGTCTATGCTGCGCGATCTGGATATTTTGTGTCTGCAAGAGCATCACCTTCTGAACCACTCTACTAGTCTTTTTTCGAGCCTGTCTCAGCAGTTTAAGTGTTTTATATTTCTAGCTACGCCTACAGGCAGACGCCCATCTGGAGGCGTTTATTCGAGAGATTATTCCAGTTTCAGCGTTTGCCGTTAATCGTTATTTTGATGCTGTTCGAATCCCAGGGATTATCGTTTTCGCGTGCTATTTACCAACAAACGTGCTATATATCATACTATTGATTCGAATTTTGATTTCAACTTTGCATATTTAGAATTATAGTGATTTGTGGTGAAAGTTCCATCAGATTTCCAGTGGCTTATTTGCCGGGATTTTAACTGCAATCTTGCTATTAATTTTGTCCCCTCCTCCGCTCTTTTATCTTTGTTTTTGGTTTTTACTATAGTTTCAAAAGATGCGGATTTTACGTATGTCCATAATTCTGGTTCTTGCTCTAATCTAGACCATGTGCTTGTTTCAAATGCAGCGTTATTGCCAAAGCCTGTTCATGTTGGATTGGATATGCCTATTAGTGACCATTTTACCTTTCTTTTCATTTAAATGTTCAAATTCCATCGTTTAAAATTATCCATCGTTCTAGTCAAATTGTAAATAAAATGATCTGGGATCGGGAAAAAATTTGCAAATATCATGAAGAATCAGACGCTCTTTTAGCTAAAATAATTGTAAATTATTCTAAGGATGTTGATCAAATTGAAATTGGTCTATTTTACCTTGAATTGTTCATAGTTTAAAAGTTGGGGCTAATAAAGCATTTACGACTGATTCTTTCCGTCGTGGATCTCGTGTTTTAGGTTGGAACCTTACCCAATTTTAAAGCAGAGCCAAAAGAATGCATTTCAAGCTTGTTACCTTTGGAATTGTGCGGGAAAACCGCGATCTGGACCATTTTATGATGGTATGAAATTAACTAAAGACGTTTTCGGGCTGAGTTGCGTTTGCATAATGAAATTATAAAAGATGAATTTTGTTCAAGGATTACTAATGATAAGAATGAGCTTTGGAGTTTGATTAATTCTAGACGTCGTAATAATAATTGTTCACCGGATTCTGATAGTTCCCTGAAACTCAATGATTGGATAACTCATTATACTCATGTTTTTTCATCCGGTGATGCGACAGTTGAATCACGGCTTGACTCTTTATTTTCGGAAGAAATTTCAAAGCCCGGCCCAAATAATAAAATATCTGTTTCTGTTGAAGATGTAACGGCAGCAATTAAAGCTCTGAAAAGAAAGCATTCTTTTGATCATGATAGTGTACATTCAAACCATATAAAATGGGCATCCCCCAAAGCAATCCTTCTTCTCGCTACTCTTTTTACTATTATTCTTTCTTCTGGAGTTCTTCCAACTAGCTTTTCTCGTGCTACCACTTCACCCCTTTAAAAAAAAATAGGAAATACAAATCGATGTTCTGATTACAGGCCGATTACTGTTTCGTGCCAGATTAGCAAAGTTTTTTAGTTAGTTTTATTAAAATATTTGGAGTCTTGTAACCAAGGCCTGAATCAAATTAGGTTCCGTAAGGGGTTAAGCAGTAATGATGCTCATACCCTCATGTCAAGAATAATATCCCTTTGTAAGCAATGGGATAGAGTTTATACTCTTGCGTTAGATTTTGCGGCGGTGTATGATTCAATTATCCATCCTTAGGCTATGACTGCACTTCTGAAGAATAATGTTCCACTACCAGTAGTTTTGGTTTTAAAAAAGTGGTATGACTCCTCTCGTATCCGTATTAAGTGGAAGAATCAGTTTAGTGATTGTAATGTTAAGTTATGTAGGGGGCTGAGGCAAGGAAGCATTATTTCTCCTTGGATTTTCAATATTACTGTTTCTGGGCTACTTAATCAAATTCAGTTGACTTTTATTTATGGTAAAGGTTATGTTTTGTCGTGGATTGCTTACGCAGATGATTTACTCCTTTTGAGTTGATCACTTCAGTCACTTCAACAAAATGTAGATTTTTTAGCAAAGGTTTTTAGTGAGAATGGACTTCGTTTTCACCCTGAAAAGTGTCAGTTTTTAATTCTTGGTCCAAAGGCTAATGATCTCGTTAATTCAGAAATTTCTGTTCGTATTTATGATAGCATCTTAAAACCTTTGGAATCTTTTTTATATCTTGGTGTGCCTTATGGACCAACTTTAGCTCTATGCCATGCTTCTATTTCTAAAGCAGTTAAAAGTAGAATAGCGCCTAGTTTCGGGGCAGTAATTTGTCTTCACGATCTTCTTTCTCGGAAATCACTGGCTCGGGTATATAATACTGTCGCTTTGCCTCAGATTTTACTTTTTTCATTGCTTCTCCCATTTTTTAGAATTAGCAATATTGCGCATGTAAAAACCACATTTTTTAATTTTGCTAAGTTCCTTTGCCACTTTTCTAAATCTGAATCAAATACTTTTTTTAATGAATACATAAAAAATAAAAAACCCTGTTGATCTGTTGGAGAAAAAGCAAAAGAAATTTTAATCCAAATTACCTCTGTTTTCTCATAATTTATATAAAGCTTCGCATGAAGCTTAATTAATTTTTTTTTATTATTATTATTATTAATCATTGAATGAAGTGTTAATTCGTGAAGTGTTAATTCTAAGTATTAATTTATTATTAATTGAATGAAATGTTAATTTGTGTGGTAAGTTTGATTGAAGGCTTTTGCGTACTTGTTGTTATATATTTTAAAAGAATTTAATGGGCTGTTGATTAGCGATTATTTTCTTTAAAATGTTTACTCTTCGTATTCGGAGGAAATAAAAAGTTTGAATTGAATTGAACTAAATAAATAAATTAAAAAAATTTGTTTTTAACTGAAATTAAGAGGTGACATTAAAACTTAAAAAGAACAGAAATTATTCCGTATATGAAAGGGGCTATCACCACCTCAACGCCCCAATCTTTACACTAAAGTTTTTTATTACTTTAAAAAGTAGACTTTTGACAAAGAATCAAACTTTAGCGTAAAGAGTGAGGCGTTGAGGAGGGGACAGCCCCTTTCATATACGGAACAATTTGTGTTCGTTTTAAGGTTTAATGTCGCTCCTTACTTTCGGTTAAAAAAATTGGTTTTTGTTATTTAGTTTCTGAACGTTTTTCAACTAACGCAGGTTCGAATTTGCCTCACCATACATGAAAAATTAAAACGAAATTTGCGTATCTTTTTCGACAGATTTATTCCATATATGAAAGGTTGACCTCAACTCAATACCTTGCTCGTTACGCTAAAGCTATTAGTGCTTTTAAAAAAGCTTCCTATTCTAATTAAGCGGTTCCCGTGTTTCAGCAGCCGTTTTTAAAAAAATTGGGACAAACAGTCAAACTTTAGCGTAAGGAGCAAGGAATTGAGGATGGGACAACCCTCCATATATGGAATAATTTATGTTGGCTTTGAATTTTAATGTTGTTCCTTACATCAATTAAAAAACTTATTATTTTTATTTATTTAATTTCTGATCGTTTTTCAAATAATGCCAGTAAATCTGGATCCCCCTCCATGAAATATACCCCCACCCCCTCACGGAAAATTCCTTCATGGAAATTTCATCCAACGTGAAGTACTCCCCCTCCCTGTCATATTCCCTCCAGACAGTTCCATCCTCGCTGAAAATTCTCCCCTCCCCGTAAAATTAGTTGCGGACGATTCAGCCTGAAAAATTCTTCTTAGCATTCTTTCATTTGAATCAGACTTTAATCTCTATTCGGTTTCTCGATAGCTCCAGAAGTGCCCAATTCTGCAGAAATTATTTCCCGTAAATCGAACACGCGGAAAATAGCCCCTGAGTAATTCCCCCGGAACATCTCCACATGTAAAATTTGACAAAGAGAATGTAATACAATTAAAAAGAATTTCGTATAGCAATTCTGTCAAATCCCCCGTGTAAAATTTTCCCTAAAAAATTTACTCCCCGGAAATTTCCCTCCCCAAGGAAAATTTTCCCTATAGAAATCTATCCCAAACACACCCTCTACCCGAAAAATGTCTGTATACTTCCCAATAACAAATACTATAAGTAAACAATTGGCAAATTTAATATCTTACAGGCCTCTTTCCACGAACTGTGGGGGGTCATTTTACGCCTAAAGACATAGTCATCTGATCTTTCAACTATGCTGAACAAAATTGCTATCTCAAAATTTTGATCAATTAACTTTGGGAAAAAATGGGCGTGGGAGGAGGCCCAGTTGCCCTCCAATCTTTTTGCTCAAATAAAAAGGGTACTAGAACTTTTAATTATCGTTCGAATACACCCTCTCTCGATCTTCTAGGACCATTATTTCAACACGGTCACCCCTAGGAAAAAATACTTAAAATAAAAAAAAATAAACACGCATCAGTGATCTGTTTTCTGGCAAAAATAGCAAAATTAGACATTTTTGTAAATAGAAGCTTGCAACTTCTACAGTAGGATTTTCTGGTATGTTCAATATTATGACGTGATTTTCATTAAGATTCCTTGAATTTTAGGGGTTGTTCCCCCTATTTCAAAATCAGGCAAATTTTCTCAGGCTCGTAACTTTTTATGGGTAACGTTAAATCTGATGAATTCTATATATTTGGAATCAGCATAATAAGTTGATTCTTTTGATGCATCTACTGATATTAAAATTCCAATTTTTAGAGTTTCGGTCACTATTGAGACGAGTCGCTCCTTACTTACAGTTCATTACCACAAGCTGTTTGATCATTCCAGAAGACAGCACTCAACATGAAAATTTCAGATTTACAAGTTACATATTGTACCATAATTCAATTGGATTTGTGTAGTTTTTTGTCACCATATCTGAGTTATCTAGGACTTTAACACAACAGCAAATACAATATTCGTATGTGAGTTTTTCGTCACTTCCTTTTTATTGTAGTTGTGTAGTGTTTTTATTTTATCTGTTTACGATAATTTCAAATATCTTTTAGCTGTTTAGTCTAATATTTCTTTTTTATCACGTTGATAGGGGGTTTCCAAACGTGAAGCCGAAATATTTGAGCAATCTTTATCATATATCGTTTCACTGTCTAAGCTAGAAATTTTACCTATTATTTATATATTTTTATTTCATTTTATTTATCACGGATACCGGATAATGTATGTTCGTGTTATTTTTAATGTCCCATTTACTTTCATTGGACAAAAAATTGCGTTTATTTAACACGCATCTCCTGTTTTCACTTGAAAGTGATGAATTTCTTCGAAACTATTTAAATTTATTCATTACCTTTTTCATGGCTCGATCTACTCTCAATTTACTGTTACTTTCACGCAACTTTTGTTTGTTTGACACTTTTATCAGCCAATAAACTAACGCAAAAATATTAATTTGTAGTTGAAATCGACAGTAATATTCGAAAAGAAGTAGACAATACATAGTAAAAGAAGTAGAAGAACAAAAGAAGAAGCCTTCTTTTCAGTAAGTGTCCAAATTAAGAATTAGTGGAATAGGTTATAATCCTATCTTCGGTTGGTTTTCCACCATTCTTTTTGCGTCTTCTTCGAAGTAACTGAGAAGAGTATATAAGTAGCAATGAATAGTTTGATCGTATCCTGGTTTAAACAGAATCACAGGAACAAAATTATGTCATACTGACAACGTACTAGTTCAGACAAAATAATCCATGGTGTCTAGCTGAGAGAATTGCGCAGAACCTAGGGGCCTTCATATACACCCTAATCTTAAGACCGATGTAACTTTTCTAGATTTATCCTGTATTCTTCGGAACTGGTGCATTATATGGGCACTTCTAAAAAGTCAAGTTTGGTTAATGCTAATGAAATAAAATAGAATTAATATATAATAGTTTATAAACATATTTGGGCTGTATATTTGCACATTAGGGGGGGGGTAGAGCATAGCCTATATTAAATGCGTAACCTAGCCTAACCTAACCTAGGTACCTTTGTCGCCCCCCCCCCTAAACCCCAAAAAATAACAGTTTAAATATCGTAAACGCAATGAAAACCACGCTTTGCATTGTATTTATATGTAAAGGAGTCTCTTGCAATGAACCCGTCTGGCGGGTTTTTCGTGACTGGTTTCCTTGTACAATATATAAAAGTGACCATATAACGCACCAGTAGATATTTTACATACAAATCATCGATTTCTGTCTAGCTCTTTTTCTAATTCAGTGCCCTCTCCTCCCTCCCCAAATAAATTCATGCGGGCAAATTACAAAATGCTAATACACTTGTGGCCAAAAATATTCTGGCAACAAAAAAGAATCGGACACTCCCACACTCTCTCTCTCGTTCAACGTTTCTAATTTCTTGTGTTGCTAAAGAGAAAAGGCACTCATTTCGTTAGGAAATGATTTTTTTTTTTTTTTTTCACAGCTCTGTTTTGGTTGTATCAGTACTTTATCAGCCATTGTTTCTGCATCACCTACAAAAACCTTACCTTGGAGAGGACTCCAAATTAATGGAGTTCCCCCATCGGGGGGGGGGAGACTTAGCCACTGCTCCGAGGACTCCTTAGCTGTCTGTAAAATAGCAAAGGGGAGCCTTCTTAGGTACTTAGGCACTATATGGGCCTTTACAAGAAAACCTGTCACGAAAAACCCGTTTTTAACGGGTCAATTCAACCCGTATAGGGTAATGCAATGTATATCGTGGTTTTCATTGCGTTACGAGATTGAAACTGTTGTTTTTTGGAGTTTAGGAGGGGAAAAAGGTACCTAGGTTAAGTTAGGTTAGGTTACGTATTTAATATATGCTACGCTTTACCCCCCTCCCCCTCCTAATGCGCAAATATATAGCCCAAATTTGTTTATAAACTATTATATATTCATCCTACTTTATTTTATTTCATTAGCATTAACCAAACTTGACTTTTCAGAAAGGCCCTTATAATACACGAGTACCCCTTTTTATTTCAAAAATGTTTTGAAAAAGACATATTTAAGTTTTACGTGTTTAACAGTTTAATTCTGGAATGGGAAGAAAAGCCCTTTGAAAATTTTTCAACTTAACCAAAGAGGTGGCATATTACTGTGTTATATTGTGAAATTTTTACTGGTTATCAACTCTTTGTGTTTGAAAATAGATGGTAGTCTCCCTCCTTCAGTAAAGATCCTAACTCTTAAACTCAAAACAAAGAGGTTCGTAGAACAAAAATGTTTAAAAAAAAACCCTGCTTCATAAAGCAATGTCTAAAAGTAGAACAGAGGCGGTTTCAGGGGGGCAGAGGGTGCACTTGCCCCTGGCGCAGAAATTTCAGGAGTGCAAAATTTCAAATAAATAATCTAACGGTTCTAATCATTTTGCAATTTTACAAATCTTATTTTTATAAAATAAAGTAGAGCGCACAGTTACTAAATGAAAACAATTAATATATAATTAACTAATTAATAAATGAAAAATAGATAAATCGTAATAATTAAAGGTACTTGTCGGTTACATAATAAACACTCGAAAAGTGAAGTTTGGTTAATGCTAATGAAATAAAACATTATTTGATGAAAATATAACAGTTTAGAAACAAATTTGGGCTCTGTCTGTACACAATAGGGGGGGGGGGTCAAGCATAGCATATACTAAATACGTAGCCTAACCTAACCTAAACAAAATACCAAATAAATACTTAAATAAAATATAGCTAAAATTTATTTTCCAACCCAGTCAAAGCTAATTCTCTGGTATAAAGAAGTTGCTTGACCAGTCTTTTGGCTTACGTTCTCATCATTCGTGATCGAAATTCTCGAGTGTTCATTATATAACCGACAAATATCTAATTATATAATAATAATTAAAATAATTACGTTAAAATAATCAATAGTAGTTAAATAATTTAAATAATAAATTTAAAAATTATAAAAAAAGTAAATGATTAATTAAGTTATAAACTAAAAAAAAAATAATGAAGGAAAATATGGTTAAATTTTGGCCTGGAAGTTTTGAAGGAGACAGATGAAGGGCGCTAATCAAGATTTTGTCCCGGGCGCAAAAGAGACCAGAACCGCCACTGAAGTAGAGCTAGCTAAATCTTGGCGTTAGTAAAATCTCACTGTGAATGAGCATTTAGCGAGATAGAAAAGCGATTTACTGCTGAAAAACCGTTGCAAACTCTAAAATAAAGCTGAATTTGCGCTTCGATTCTCAAACAACTATAAGAATGAAACAAAAATAAATTTTATAAGATCAGTCAATCTTAAAATATTGTCAGAGAGTCGACCTCGAACTATTCGAAGAAATAGCTCTAAAACAAAACAAAAAAGATAGTATTATAGCAACATAGGCTGCAACAATGACCATCTTTTGAATTAAGTTTTCCGTATAATCTAAAAATTTTTTGGTACTTTAGTAGTAGACAGTTCCCAAACATTGTTAAGAGAGGCTTCTTACCATCATGACATGGCACTTGTAGCCAATCATCTCCAATTTTCACAGATACTTTCATCTTCCTTTCTAGCGTATCAAACTGGCGAAGTATGTTGAAGTTCAGTTGTTAAGGCACAGAAACACACCCTCCAAATCTTATCACTGATTGGACAAATACTCCTCAACAGGTTATGTGCAAGAAGGATTGACCCCCCGCCGTAAACATTTCGTTTTGAAATTTAAATTAGCTATTTACAATTTGAAATAAGAATTTGCATAAAAGCAAAGCGATCGTTGCACAATACATAAATAAAGGGCTTGCGTCATTTATTATTATTAGTTCATCATTTCTTCGACATATTAACGTCTAAAGCACGGCAACATGCGAAGAAAATCGATCTGTTCATCATACAGGACATTACGGTGTATTGACTACTTACTGATGCTAAGAATCCGGACCGTATCCGGGATTTTTTTTTGGGGGGGGGGGATAACAAAAAAAAAATATGGGGGGATACAAAAAATTGTAAAAACGCAAAAAAAATTGGTTTATACTCATTTTTATTACGTTTTTACGAGTCGGACATACATTTCGGGGATGGGGGGTTCAAACCCCTTATCTCCCCCTTCGTTACGGCCTTGTAAAGAGCCCAAAAATAATTGCATCAAATTAATATTCTTCTTAACCAGAATTAGCCAAAAGTATATCCTATAATAGAAGGAAACTTATTCTATCTGTTCAGAAAGAAAATATTTAATAGAATGACTGAAGGTTGAGCATCCTAAGTTCCTATTCACTCGCGTATGCACGGTGTCGTTTAAGCCCCGGCTAAAATTCTTAGCTTTTTTCCTATGTTTCCCCATTCCCATCTGATTTTGTAATAATTCCTGGTCACGTAGCAAATAAAAGATGGATAGATAGATAAGATACATATAAATTCAAAACAAAGATCAGACAATACATGCCACTAATCCCCACATCAGCTACACTTTCTGTGAAGGACAGGGAAGATACACATAGGCTACTATTTAAGTAACATCTTATTAACAATAAGTAAAAAAAGGAGAGAAGAAGATAAAGAGGGTGGGATGGGAAAGATTTTAGGTATATATGAGAATTTATTCTAATCGCTCAGAAAAAGACTGGACCGTTTCCAATCGGGCCCAAGCAGTTTGTTTTGTTTCTAAGTATTTCGAAGGTGCCAAAGGTGCGGCTTTTTTTGTGCTGAATCAGGAAGAGTAATTTATTTCCACAAAACATAACACAACTAAAAGATTAAAATCTGATCCTGTTCTTGGCGTATTTGGAATTTAAATATTCTGAGAGCTACAAAGGTGATAATTTGACCGATTAGATCCAAAAGATAAAGTGAATCTAAGGGACCTGGGAAGATCACCATGGAGCTGAAGGAAAGTGAAAGATAATTTGGAAAAAAATTATAGAAATATATTGCAAGAGAGTTGACCTCAAGCCAAAGTAAATCTCCCTTTAACTAGTCCACTAACTTTGAACGACCCTCAATCTCCGTTCTCCCAGAATTACCAAGGGTACTATCATCAGCAAAAGCAACAAGAGGATCCAAAGAAGACAATATATGATTATTGGCACGGGAAATTGCAGGATGACATACACAACAACAATATAAGTGACTATCATCTCTAACTGCGAAAATTAGGTCATTTGCATAAACTAGAAACAATACTGACGCTAGAATAGATTTTTTTTTTTTTTTAGCAAAAACATGATGTTTTGTGGAACAGATAGGCAGAGAACGTCACTTCCTTGTAGTAAGACCTCTATTCTTACTTAGAAATGTAATTATCTGCTGATGGGCTATCAAAAAACGTAGTTATGAGATGCCATTATCAGCTCACAGTTTGTGAATAAACTTTAAACTCATTGCGGCATTCACACCATACTGTAGAGCTTGATCCGCCTACTGAATAGTCGTTTTTCATGATGGAGGGAGGGGTTGAAAACCTCCAGGAAATGGTTTCATCCCATGACTAATCGAATGAGTATCTTACAATTTGAATTTCTTGGCATTTTGACCATCTTAGGGCAAAAATTGATCATTTGTTGAACAAAATGGCTGAAAGTTAAGAATGGTGTGATCTCTTTTTTTACCTAAAAATAGCACTAGATCTTGGGATTTCTGTTCACAGGAGGCCTATTCTAACTTTTTAGCCCTATTCATAAAGACAACAGGTTTGATGAGATTACCTCTGGGACAGAAAAAAGGGAGGGGGGGGGAGAGAAAAACAGGAAACTCAACAGTGCCACAAATGCAAAAAAAAAAATATGATTTTTCCTTGTTATTCAAGATGAGGGACTGAAATTCTCATGTATATGGTTTTTAACCATGGTGATTCTAATGGTGCAGTTTTCATAATGATGCTGAGCCATTTTCGAGGGGTTTCAGGCTCTTTTTCGAACTTACAAAGATTTTTTCACAATAAACTTTGGCTATGATGATTAATCGAAACAATAATTGTCATTCTTGAATTAGCTCCAAATGCTAATTTTTCTCGAGAATTGTTTTTAAAACCCGTTAATAAGCTTCGGGTTACTACGGGCCGCTGGTTCGCTCATTACGAGGTCGTTGTCATACTGCAGAAATGATACCAATGTTTCTGCATACCTTCATTTTAATCAAATCAGTGTAGTACTTAAGAGGTAAATTATCATCATGAACGGTGCATAGGAAACGGACACGGATATCTTTTGGTCTACTAATAGAGCCTTTGGATAGATAGATTTCAGACCGTGGAGGATAAACCTGAAATAAACGTGAAAAAGTCATAAAACTAGATTTAGAAGCATTTAGGCCAAGAGAGTTGTCCTTAAAGCAAAGTAAAATTATCTTAAACAAGTCAATTAAATTCTTGCAAACCTAAATCTCCGCTCTCCTACAAGTAACAAGGGTTCTATCATAAGCCACAGCAACAAGATAATCCAAAGAAGACAAATTACGGTTTTTGGCACGGGAAAATGTGGGATGACATCGACGACATTGACTCTTGAAGGACACTATTGCCAACTTTTGACGGTGAACTGAAAACAAGATCAACATAAGTTATTCTACTGGACTTGTACGACTTTAACCAAACAAACACGACTTCTTACGCTAAAAAGAGAAAGTTTGACGAGAAGAATTCTGTAGGTTAGTGATTCAAAAGCTTTTGGAACAACCAGGAGCAAAACAAGAGGAATCAAAATAGCGTCAAGCGCAGAATGAAGAGAGTTCAACAGAAATGCACAAGCATGTTCAGTTGAGTGAATTCTTAAAAAAAAAAAATCATGATAAAAACTGTAGAAAATAAAAGATCATTGAGACCACAAAGCATCGCCTTTTCAAAAGCATTGCTAATCCCAGACAGCAGAGATGACGAGGAATTCTTTAATTCCAAAAGAATCCAAATAATTCTATATTAGGTGCTGGCTCCAAGAACATTAACTTAAAATAAGGTGGCCCAAGATATCGGATTGCGACGGAGAAGAATTAGCAGCAGAAGCAGTTCTCTTACAAATATTTGCAAAATACGAGTAGAATACTTCTTGGATATATAGGTCACACTCTATATATACACTATCGACAAAAATCAATTGAAGGATACTTAAAGGAGGGCCTAAGGACGGAATTAACACGAGTCAAGAAATTCAGATAACTTTACCCCAATCTGGAAAACAATTAAATAACAATGGAACTCCGTCTTCCGAGATGCAGCAATTGCAAAAATTTCTGTAATTTTCAAATCGTTAAAGGTGAATAGCACACACTAAAGGGATATTTGGCTTATAAGCCCTCCGGAATCTATTTTGTCTCCTCCAACTCTAAAAAGGGCAGGAATTTGGATCAAAGAATTTGGAGAATATAATCCCTTAGATTTATGATCAGAAGACGAAACAGAGTAATAACAACATTTTTGACTGACTCATAAAGAATACTAAATACAATGTTACGCCAATATTGACCTAAGAGGAGTTAATTCAGAGTTTTTGAACTTATAAGATATTGAATTAGACTAACAAGCCCTCTTTAGAGTTGTATTATCAAAAAAGTAGCTAGAGCAAACATAGAATGGAACTGATATGTCAAATATAAGGCGTAATTTTGGATCAAAATAGTCGTAGCATTGTCAATCAAAGACACTGTATTTTCTGTTATAGGAGTTGCGACACACGCAAAAGGTAAAGCACCTGTGACGAGCATAGACAAAAAAAAGATCTAAGGATGGTGAAAACCTTTTGTCCATCAAATACGTCTTAAAATTTTCCATAATAATTTACTTACAGGTGTTTATTTATTGCATTCAACAATTAAAACCTTACGCCTGCATTTAATATAGATGAACAGTGATAAGAAACACCTTGACCACTCATGGTGCCGATTTCAGATTCAGTCGTCTCATTTTCAATCAAACTCAACAGGAAAATGTATCAACAGATGGTACCCTTGACTCTTTTTGTTTTCCTCCGGACAGGTGAAAGCTGATAATTTCGGCTCCAAGAACTTTATACTATTCGATGGTTTTCTGAATTAAGTGATTGAGACAAAATAAAAGTTTTGATCCATTGCTCAAGCTTGAACCTAGCTAGAAAACTTCGGGGGCGAAAAGACAAGGATATATATATATATATATATATATATATATATATATATATATATATATATATATATATATATATATATATATATATATATATATATATATATATATATATATATATATATATATATATATATATATATATCACCCTTTCAAAAGGGTCTGTAGCCAGAAGGTACTGGCTACAGACCCTTTTGAAGGCAATTACCACCTTCTATCAGGAGTTATTGGCCGCTCCTTAGCTCTTCACGAGCCATCTAGTTGAGGGGTTAACGCACTGGAATTGAAATCCTGAGAACATGGGCTCAAGTCCTGGTGTCACTGATTATTTTGTTTGGAATGAGGACCAATGATTTGACTCTGTACGCTCAGCCAGAATCGACCCAGTTCTAAATGGGCACCTGGAAAATTCTGTAAAAACAAAAAACACGGGAAGTGTCGGAGGATTTGCCACATACCAAGCATTGCACTCCCAGCCGAAAGGAATAAACCAGGAGATCGGTACCTAAGCAACGCAGACCATTTGGTCAGCATGCGAAAAAGTTTTTTTTTTTCTGCTGGCGTATTCGTTTGGCGTCAATTTTGCTGGAAGAGTTCTGTCAGGCTGTTGACTTCACTGATGATGTTGCATAAGTATGTGAAAATATCGGTGGCATCAGAATTACCATAGAAACGCTGGCCTCTGCTGCAGAAAAACTTGGTTTAAATGTATAATGGACTAAGACCAAAATAACAGCTGTGGAAAAGATACCATGCAGGCCCCTGAGATCTATAGAAATTAGTAGCCAAAATGTTCAGATAGTCAAGCAGTTCACCTACCTTGGTTCAATTGTCTACTCAAATGGAAATCTAGATACAGATATATCAACAAGGATGGAAAAACCCCAGATTAGCCGTCTAACGAAAGCTAGTATCTACTCTGGCTTGGTAGCAAGTGTTGTGTTGTAATCGTCAGAGACTTGGCCTTTAACTCTCTCGCAGATGATGATGGAAGATGCTCTCCAGACGAAACACCTCCACAAAATCGAACACGTTAGATGGCTCGACAGGGTACGGAACATGGAGATACTCTGGTCCTTTAAATTGCCACCCCTGTCCAAATAGCTGCAGTCTAACCCACTGCGTTGGTGCGGTCATCTGCTTCGTCTACCCACTCAAACACCTGCCCAACTTATCTTCGACTTTGATCCAACTGCAAACGGCTGGAAACGCCCCAGAGGTAGACCACGCAAGAGATGGGAGGATATTGTCTGCGGTCGAGTCAAGCGCCGCTGCTTTGACTCCCTCGCAGATGATGAAGGTAGACGCTGTCCAGACAAAATACCTCCGCAAAATCAAACGCGTCAGATGGCTCGACAGGGTACAGAACATGGAGCCAAAATGTTGAGATAGTCAAGCAGTTTACTTACCTTGGTTCAATTGTCTAGTCAAATAGAAATATAGATGCAGAGATATCAACAAGGACGGCAAAACCCCAGATCAGCCATCTAACGAAATCTTGTGTCTACTCTGGCTTGGTAGCAAGTGTTGTGTTGTAATCGTCAGAGACTTGGGCTTTAACTCTCTCGCATATGATGAAGGAAGATGCTGTCCAGACGAAACACCTCCGCAAAATCGAACACGTTAGATGGCTCGACAGGGTACAAAACATGGAGGTACTCTGGTCCTTTAAATTGCCACCCCTGTCCGAATAGCTTCAGTCCCAACCGCTGCATTGGTGTGGTCATTTGCTTCGTCTACCCACTCAAACACCTACCCAACTTTTCGACTTTGATACAACTGCAAACGGCTGGAAACGCCCCAGAAGTAGATCACACAAGAGATGGGAGGACATTGTCCGCGGTCGACTAACTGCGCCGTGCAATGACCCCAACAAAGCTTTAGAACCCCAACGGGTTCTAAAACGTGTTTTGCCGGTGATATCTTATATTTTGATTTTTTTAAATCAATTTGTCTTTTCAAAAGGGAATTGTTCTAAAAGGTCTAATGAAAAGCTGTATTTTGCCTTCATATAGGTATGGAAATAAGGAAGAGATAAATAATTACCGCTCTATTTCAATTTTACCAGTTATTTCGAAGATTTTTGAAAAAATAATGCATGATAAAATAAGTAAATTTGCGGAAGAAAATGAAATAATACAACCTAGCGAATATGGATTTCGGAAAGGGCATTCGACAGGTCACGCGATTACCCATTTTATTTGTAAAGTGAAAGATTTTCTAGATACGGGTTTTTATGCCTCATCTTTATTTATTGACCTGTCGAAAGGTTTTGGTACAGTAAACCATAATCTTTTATTTAGAAAGTTAAAGAGTTATAAATTTCCACCGTGGATTGTTAGCTGGATTGAGTCATATCTATCAGATA
This sequence comes from Artemia sp. Qi Xiang Cuo, assembly GCF_049724085.1. Taxonomy (NCBI): domain Eukaryota; kingdom Metazoa; phylum Arthropoda; class Branchiopoda; order Anostraca; family Artemiidae; genus Artemia; species Artemia sp. Qi Xiang Cuo. The sequence continues at coordinate 25,449,493 of NC_142811.1, forward strand.
GGTCACAGGTCGTCATAGTTGGACCAAAAAGATCACAAAAGCACCTAATAACTTGCGGAATTTCACAGGGGTCTATCTTAGGGCCACTCCTTTACCTCATTTATACCGCGGATATAGGAAATTTTATGAAAGATTGTTTGACAATATCATTCGCAGATCCGAGCTGTAAGTGTTGAAAGCCTTGTTAAGACCATCTAGAGCGTCTTGAATGATCTAATGAAATATACGAGGAGTAATCGTTTATTGATTAATATTAAAAAAACAAATTGCATGATTTTTTCCATTATTTAGAAGGTAAAGAGTAAACTATCTTTAACAGCTGATGGACATTTAATATATAGGGTTTCAAAATTTAAATATTTAGGTGCAATCATTGATGAATTATTGTCATGGAAAGAACATGTAAATTCAATATCTATAAAAATTGCAATAGCAGTTCGGATTTTTCATAGATATCCAAATTTCCTTCCGCGAAAACCTTTACAAGAACCTTTAATTTTACTCTTGTTTATCCTTGTATGCATTACAGTATTTACGTTTGGACTAATTCTTTTTGTTATAACTTAAACAAAATTCAAAGCTCACAAAAGAGAGCTAGAAAGTAAATTCGTTTTAATAGACTTGATACTAAAAAAGTTTTCCTTAAATCTCAATCGCTAACAGTGAGACAAATTTGTCAGCTCCAAACTGCTGTTTTCATGTATAAATACTTGAATAGTCTAGCACCCCCAGGACTAACACAACTTTTCCTTTTTCATTTATCGTCATATTATCATACTTATCCAACGTCGTCTTCTACATATTTTTTTCCTATCTCGGATATTCGCCACACGCAAAGAGCAGCTTTTTCTATCAAATACGTTGGAGTGAAATTATGGAACAGTATTCCGCTGGAAATAAAAGATTCTGTTTCAGTTCCGTCATTTAAATATAATTATAAGAAACATCTTCTTTCTACTAGTACAAATAAATAGTTTTTAGGAGGATTCTCTCTTTTTTATGTAGTGTACAGTGCTTTTATTTCAAAGTTTGTTTGTTTGTCAATTTGTTGCTTGTCAATAATTACTGATAGTATTTGCATGAATATTTGAGTTCTCCAGGGACTACATTTAGGCCCTAGAGATCATTGATCAGTCTTTTTTTTCAAAGTTTGCTTGTTTGTCAATTTGTTGTTTTTTCAATAAATAGTGTTAGTATTTGTATGAATATTCGAGTTCTTCAGGGACTACATTTAGGCCCTAGGGATCATTGATCAGTCCTTGGAGTTGTTTTATTTGTGTGTTTATATTGAATAAAGTCAAAGTTCAAAAGTTCAAAGTTCAAAGTACCATCGCCCAAAACGGGCCACTCTGGAAACGACTAACGGCGCTTACATCTGATTCCCTCTACTCTGGCGCCGCTGCTTTGACTCCCTCGCAGATGATGAAGGTGGACACTGTCCAGACGAAACACCACCCCAAAAGCAAACTTGTTAGATGGCTCAACAGGGTACAGAACATGGAGATACTCCGGTCCTTTAAACTGCCACTCCTGTCCGAATAGCTTGAGTCCCGCTCCCTGCGTTAGTAAGGTCATTTGCTTAGCCCACCCGTTCAAACCTTTGCCAAACATAACTTCGAAATTGATACAACTGCAAACGGCTGGAAACGCCCCAAAGGTAGAACACGCAAGAGATTGGAGGATATCGTCCGCGGTCAACTCACTGCGCGGTTCATTGACCCCAACGAAGCTCCTATCCTCTTCCAAAACGGGTGACTCTGGAAATGACTAACGGTACTTACATCTGGTTCCCTCTACGCTGGCACCGCCGCTTTAACTCCCTCGCAGATGATGAAAGTAGATCTTGTCCAGACCAAACACCTCAGTAAAATCAAACGCGTTAAATGGCTCGAAAGAGTACAGAACATGGAGATTTTCCGGTCCTTTAAATTGCCATCACTGTTTGAATAGCTTGAGTCCTGCTCCCTCCGTTGGTAGGGTCATTTGCTTAGCCCACCCACTCAAACACCTGACCAACTTATTTTCGACTTTGTTCCAACTACAAACGGCTGGAAATGCCCCAGAGGTAGACCACGCAAGAGATGGGAGGATATCGTCCACGGTCGACTCACTGCGCTGTCTGTTGAACCCAACGAAGCTCCTACTGTCACCCAAAACGGGCCATTCTGGAAACGACTAACGGCACTTACATGTGGTTCGCTCTATGCTGGCGCTGCTGCTTTGACTCCCTTGCAGATGATGAAGGTAGACGCTGTCCAGACGAACCCCTCCCCCCCCCCGCAAAATCAAACGCGTTAGATGGCTCAACAGGGTACAGAACATGGAGACACTCCGGTCCTTTAAACTTCAATCCCTGTTCAAATAGCTTGAGTCCCTCTCCCTGCGTTGTTACGGTCATCTCCTTAGCCCTTCCACTCAAACACCTGCCCAACTTATCTTCGAGGTAGACCACGCAAGAGATGGGTGTATATCGCCCGTGGTCGACACATTGCGCGGTCCATCGACCCCAACAAGGTTCTTACCCTCGCCCAGAATAAAGCACTCTGGAGACGACTAATGGTACTGGAGTCTGGTTCCCTCTATCCTGGCGCCGATGCCAAGCAAGAGCTCATCTTAGATTGCTAGGGATTGTCCTACTTGGCCATCAATCTCTGTCCGAACGAATGGGCAAGTCATCCTCGAATGGAGTGAATAGAGGTCACAAAAGAGGATTTAAAGGAAATCGGGACTTCTTGGGAAGGGGTAAAGAGGGAAGCTTTGAATAGATTAGAATGGAGGAAGAGCGTGTGCACAGATATGTTGGCATCAGACGGTATGGTGCTGGAATAAGTTGTTAGTAGTAGTGGTGCTAGAATATAATCTTAGGTTAGCCCCAATGCAGCTGGTTATTATTCAACTACCGAGAGTAGATGCATATCATTAAGCAGTTGATGACTCCATGAATCTTGCTACAAAAAAAGTACTAGGCTATCAAGGATAAGCCTTGTTAGGCTGGACAATAAACATCAAGCACACATAACTTACAGATGAATTAATTTATAAAAATCTAATGCTAAGGAATAAATATGACCTTTATTGCACAAGATAAAATTTTTCACAATAAGCGGGCTTTATCAAACACAACCTTTAAAAAATTCTAACCGATGAAGGTAGATATGAACCAACAAAAAAAGGATCACCAGAGGAAATGATTTTAGTCCGCAGCAATTAGATTTAGTAAGCTCGTCCTGTTCTTCTAAAGACTCTTCTCTAGATAAGTTATTATCATACTCTGACACTTCTTCTTCTTCTTTGCGGCAGCCTTGTGACAGGTCAAAAGCCAAACAGTAACCCTAGAATTCAAATCAAGAAATTAAAAGTTTTCGCACTAATGAACAAGAGTGTCACTGCTTGTTGCTTTTCCATCTTAGAAATGTCATGAAGTCAGGCAACTTTGTTTCTTATTAAAAAAAAGAAAAGAAAAAAAAACTCATCACCCTTAAGTCTCTTACTATAGAAAAGAGAACGTCTTAAACCAAAATGTTACCTGAAAACAAAAGAGCTTTTTTGAATCAATCAAAATAGAAAATAATTGGAATAAATCTTCTTACTGAGTAGCCAAGACTGTTTTTTATTGTTATTATTACCATTATTATTTATTGAAAACCCGTTTTCATGCAAAAAGAAAATGACCCAACATTACAAAAAAAGCAGAAGAGCACTATACAACTATGACAATGTAACCAGTGTAGAAGAAGTTGGTTCCAAGCATCTTTTGAAATCTTTCGGTTGTGTTTCTCCATAAGTTTAGCAACGGCTATAATAAGATCTGCTATACTGATAAGCTTTGAACTGCGTCTCCAAATTAGATATCTCAGTATTTATTTTGCAAAACCGAAGTAAGTGGAGCGGATTTTCGGTTTATCAGAATTTTTTAGCAGCAGCTGCAGCTGCAACCTAGTACGGGGTGAAAATTCGACCTATTGTAACACAAACTTAAAAACACAATTTAAACAAAGCTACCAGTGTGAATGTTTGTGAAGACTTAATAAGACAAATAATTGTAATTACAAAATAAAATTTCTGAAAATTCAGAAAAATAGCCCCAGATCCTCTAAAGAGGACGTAAAATTGAAGTAAAAACTACACGATTGAAATCGTTATTGGCCAAAACATTGGCTAGAACTTTACAATTCCTCCACCTCGAACAGCCAAGAAAATTAGAATTTACACTGACTTGTCTCCCTTTGTAATTTAAACGATAGAGCGCGAATGAGAAGCGCTATGTTCTGTCACTTGTTACAAAAAAAAATATTAATGTTGGCCCAAAAAAGGCCAAAGTACAAGAGACTGCAGAATTATGAGATAACGAATCAAATTTCTATGGGAGAGAATCCTTAGCTGGAGGTTTACAGTCCAGTATCTAAAAAAATAAATGAATTTCGTATTTTAGTATGGGTAGCGCAGCTGTTGTACTTCCTTTTCCATCCAGGAATAATCCTATCAATCATTACAATTTATTTACTACAGCTTACTACTACAAAATGATTACAATTTACAATCGGCAATAACTTTCAATCTGTGTGACTTGAGGTGTAATATTGCCCCGTGGTCGCACAGAAACCTTTCTCCTCTCAGCGCTAGAATTTAGGGGAATAGCAAGCATGTTGCGCCCAGTTTCCGGATGTATGGTTGTTTCTGTATTTCTCTATTTGTATGATTGCATTTACAGAATATGTCATTTTATAGATTTACAGGATGCCAAAGATCGTCTTTTGCGGCCAAAAATCTAGGGCCAAACGAAAAGCAGGTGTTTGACGAATAAGGTGGGAAGAGGTCGTAAGAAGTGATTTAAAGGAAACTGAGACTTCTTGGGAATGTATGAATAGGGAAGTTTTAAAAAGATTGGGATGGAGGTGAAGTGTTCATCAGCCTGAAGTAATAGCCCATCATCCATCGCCCTAGCCATCGCCCTATGTTCAGTGTTATTAAATTTTGAAGAAAACACCCTTCGCCGATCGCCCAGTCTTTTAAATTGGTTACAGCGTTGCCACATTTTGTCTCCTATAACCCAAAGAACTATAAAAAAAACTTAAACACAGTTGCTTCAGAACAGAGGAGAACAGGGATGAACTTTTTGGGGGTAATATTCCAAGAGGTGGGGATTTTCCGGAGGGGGGAACGCTTAGCACCGTTGTCAATAATAATGTAACGCAGCGACGTGCTTTTGCAGTAATTAGTAAAGTTTTTATGTAGCAGTCACTCGGTGATGGTCTTTGAATCAAATTGTTCTTAACATTAATAAACGTGAGAAACAATTAATAAATGCTAGACACACAATTAGCCTTAGTTTGAATAAGCTGCAATTGTAGAATATAATATTATAGATTGCATTGGTTTCATATTTTGAGGCATATTTGGCGAATGGGAAATTTTTTTAGTTCAGTTAAAAATATCCATGAGAAAGATTACCGATCTCTTCAGTTGGCCAGGTTTGAAAAAAGCAAGACAGAGGAGGTATCGTGATCAGAAGTGAACACCAGCATACTAAAGGCTAGATTCCTGCCATTGAATATCGAAATGACAATTGAATCTTGCGTAGATAAAATTTTTGCTCCAAATAATCAGAAGCTTTTAATTGTAGTTATTTACTTTATTCCGTTATTAAGCTAGATGAATATGAAAATTATTTTGAAAACGCTTTGGGGAGACAAGCTTGTCTTAATTTTTGTTTCTTACTGATGGATGACTTCTATGTTGATTTAAGGAAAATTTAACCTACAAGTCAAATAAGACTGGGTAAAAGTATTTTATAGTATTTAGATTAGAATGCCCACTATCTTATTCATTAGCTCTACAGGCTTTGTGCCAACTAGGATAGTTGACACGTCAGTTTCGTCGTTGATGATATTTTTTTGTCCTCAAGGTCTTTTTTCAGTAAGTCTGTTCTTTCTGATGACTCATGTGACCATCATTTAATTATGCCTGATTTTCATAGTGTTTTTCCGCGTAGTGACAAGGGTCAAAACTAACCTAGAGGAGTTCCACATGAAAACTGAGCAAAAATCATGACAAGAGCTCGGCGATGTTGACTGGATTGCCTTAATAGATGAATGAGAGTTAAACCAATTTTGTTGCTATATTAATTGGAGAAGCAATAATTTGACTCATAAAAACCTTGATTAAACAAAACCCTTATGGGACCTACTGACGAGAATAAAATGGTTTGTATAAAATGAGAATAAAGCTTCCTACTGAAACAGATGAAGCCCCTTTTAAAATTTAAAGAATTTGTTCACGAGGATCCCTAAAGAAACTGAAATAATTTATTATGAAAACTTTTGCGAAACCTAGATTCTCATAGGAAGACTTGGAGTTGAATTGGAAGAAATAACAATTTGTCTCATCCTGGAGTGCTATTTGACATAACGATATTTTGTGACATTTTTGAAAAGTATTAGGTAAATCGTTGTTTAAATAGACTCTAGTCTTTCTTCTCTTAGGTCCCATAAGCCCTATCTCTTCCCTTGCTAAGATAAGAGTACACTTTTGGCATTGATTACCTTTGAAGAAGCCCAAAAAGTTTTATAGAATGAAAAAAAGGCCAATTTGCTGAGATATGATGAATTTCCCGTTAGTTTATTTAAAAATATTGTAGATGTAGTTCTCGAACCACTTCTTAATATTAACAATTTGTGTGATGTTCATTGTCTTGGAAAAATTATATGGGAAAAAATCACTAAATGGAGTAAAAAGACTAAAAGCACTCAAATATATTAATGACCCTCCACTATGCCTGGAGAGAGATACTATCTGCACGATTGTATGAAACCGTTCGTGGTAACGAACTGTAAGGAGCGACATGGCTCAATAGTAGCCGAAATTCTAAAAAACGGAATTTTAATATTAATAGATACATTTTTGTCAGAAGACAGATCATGGATGCGTCTTTATTTTATTTTTCATTTTTTTTTCCAGGTGTAATTGTATCGAAATAATGGTCATAGAAGATCGGAAGAGGGTACATTCGAACGGAAATTAATTGTTCTAGTGCCCTTTTTAAGTGACCAAAAAGATTGGAGGGCAACTGGGCCCCCTCCCACGCCCATTTTTTCCCAAGATTATCTGATCAAAATTTTGATATAGCCATTTTGTTAAGTATAGTTGAAAAATAAAATAATTATGTCTTTAGGTGCAAAATGCCCCCCCACGGTCCGGGGGGAGAGGCCATTAAGTTATGAAATTTGCCCATTGTTTACGTATAGTATTTGTTATTGGGAAGTATACAGACATTTTTGGGGGTGCGGGGGAATGCGCTTGGGGTGGATTTCTATAGGGAGAATCTTCCTTGGGAAGGAAAATTTATGGGGGGTGAATATTCCAAGGGAAATGCTACGCTGGGGGGATTTGACAGAATTACTATACGAAATTCTTTTAATTGTCTTACATTCTCTTTGCCAAATTTTTCATGTGGAGATGTTCCGGAGGAATAATCCAGGGGCTTTTTTTCCACGTGTTTTGATTTCCAGGAAATAATTTCCACGGAAGGGGGCATTTATGGAGTGATCGAGAAACTGAAAGGAGATTAAAGTCTTATTCAAATGAAAGAATGTTTAGGGGAATTTTTCAGGCTGAATCATCCGCAAGTGATTTTAAAGGGAGGGGGGATGCTCAGCGAGGATGGAACTGCCTGGAAGGAATTTGATAGGGAGGGGGGTGAACTTTAAGTTGGATGAAATTTCCACGGAGGAGTTTTCCGTGAGGGAGAGGGGTATATTTCATAGAGGTTAGAAAAAGATTTACCGGTATTATTTGAAAAATGAGCAGAAATTATTCCATATATGAAGGGTGTCCCCCTCATCAATATCTTTTTCTTTACGCTAAAGTTTGACTATTTGTCCCAATATCTTTAAGAGCGTCTACTGAAACACGGGGGCCGTGTAGTAAGAATAGAAAGCTTTTTTAAAAGTGCTAACAGCTTTATTGTAAAGAGCAGGGGATTTAGGAGAAGGCAACACTTCACATGCAAAATAAGTCTGCCAAAATTAATATGCAAATATTGTTTTAATTTTTCATGTGCGTTGAGCCAAATTAGAACCTGCATTACTTTAAAAACGTTCAGGAATTAAATAAAAAGATATTTTTCTTTAACGGAAAGTAAAGAAAGAGATTAAAGCTTAAAACGAACAGAAATTATTCCGTCTATGAAAGGGACTGTCCCCTCCTCGACCCCTCGCTCTTTACGCAAAATTTTTTATTGTTTTAAAAAGTAGAGCTGTGACCAAGAGTCAAACTTTAATGTAAAGAGTGATGCGTTAAGGAGGGGATAGCCCCTTTCAGATACGGAATAATTTCTGTTCGTTTTGGATTTTAATGTTACTCCTTACTTTCAGTTGAAAAAACTTGTTTTTTTTATTTATTATACAAATGGAATAGTTCAAACAGTTCGTGGTAAAGAACTGTAAGTAAGGAGCGACCCGGCTCAATGGTAACCGAAACTCTAAAAAACGGAATTTTGATACCAATAGGTACATCAAAAGAATCAGATTTTAGTTTTGATTTCAAATATATAAGTTTCATCAAGTTTAATCTTACCCATCAAAAGTTACGCGCCTGAGAAAACTTGGCTGATTTTCGATAAAAGGGGGGAAAACCCCCTAAAAGTTATAGAACCTTAATGAAAATCACACCATCATATTCAGCGTATCATAGAACCTGATACGCTGTCATATTCAGCGTATCTATCTACAAAAATGTGGAATTTTCCATTTTATTGCCAGAAGAAAGATCACGGATGGGTGTTTATTTGGTTTTTTTTCTTTTCCCCAGGGGTAATCGTATTGACCTAGTGGTCCTAGAATATCGTAGGAGGCCTCATTGGAACGGAAATTAAAAGTTCTAGTGTCATTTTAAGTGACCAAAAAAATGGAGGGCAACTAGGCCCCCTCCCACGCTCATTTTTTTCTCAAAATCACCCAATTAAAATTTTGAGATAGCCATTTTGTTCAGCATAGTCGAAAATCTAATAAATATGTCTTTTAGGATGACTTAATCCCCCACAGTTCTCAGGGGAAGGGCTGCAAGTTATGGACTTTGCCCATTGCTTACATATTGTATTAGTTATGGGAAGTATACAGACATTTTCAGGAAGGATTTTTTTCTGGTGGGGGGGGGCTGGAGGAGGGGGTTACTCGGGAGAATCTATCCGTGGAGGATGTTTCTTTAAGGTAAGGGACATTTCTATGAAGGGGGCGCCGGATTTCCAAGCATTATTTAAAAAACGATCAGAAATTAAATTAAAAAAACAAGTTTTTTCAACAGAAAGTAAGAAGCAACATTAGAACTTACAATGAACAGAAATTATTACGTATATGAGGGTGTTCTCCCCCAAGTCAATACCTCGCTCTTTACGCTACAGTTTTTTTTTTTAGTGCATTCAAAAGAGCTATCTATTCTAATTAAACGGGCTTTGTGATTCAGGGGTTTGTGAATTAAATTTTTTTTTAAATTTTAAAGTAAAGAGTGTGGTATTGACTAAGGGGAGAACCCCCTCATATACGTAATAACATATACGTAATAAACAAAACAATACAAAAAAAAACAAGCGATACGGCTCAAGAGTAATCGAAACTTTTAAAAACGGAATTTTGATGTCAATAAATGTATCAAAAGAATGGGCTTATAATGCTGATTCTAAATATATAAATTTTATTAAGTTTAGCATTACTCATCAAAGGCTACGAGCCTGAAAAAATTTACCTGATTTTTTAAAGAGGGGGGAAACATACCCTACAAGTGAAAGAATTTTAATGAAAATCATATCGTCAGGTTCAGCGTATCAGAAAACCCTATTACATAGGTTTCAAGCTCATATCTGCAAAAATTTGTAACTTTGTATTTTTTGCCAGAAGAAAAATATACGAATATAGAAGTTCGTTACGTAAGTTAATTTGTAAATTACGTCAGAACCAAATTTAGAGACAGTCATTTAGCAAAAGAAAAGTAAAATTTTTATGAAAATTTTGTTTACTTATTCAATGACGGTGAGACAAAATAAAAGCTGCATTAACTAAAAACGATCAGAAATTAAATAAAAAAAAACAAGTTTTTTAAACTGAAAGTATGGAGCGTCATTAAAACTTAAAACGAACAAAAATTGTTCCGTATATGAAAGGGGCTGTCCCTTCCTCAATGCCTCGCTCTTTAAGCTAAAGTGTGACTCTTTCTCATAACTCTATTTTTTAAAAAAATAAAAAACTTTCGCGAAACGTGCGAGGCGTTGAGGAGGTGACAGCCCCTTTCATATACGGAATAATTTCTGTTCGTTTTAAGTTTTAATGTCGCTCCTTGCTTTCAGTTTAAAAAAAACTTGTTTTTTTTTCTTTAATACATATATAGCAAAGGACTCATCTTTACCAATTCAGCCATTCGAACGTAACGACTAGACAAATCAATCAATAGGCTGTTTCCAACCAGTGGTGTCAACTGGGGTAGGGGGCAGTAGGAGACCTATGTTCCCTAGATTACCTCTTAGATTAAAAGATACTTTTGGGGGGGGGGGCATTTCCGTAAAAAATGCCGTTTTGGTATTTTTACTGTAAAAAACTATAAAACAACAAACTCACCCATCTCAAAATTGAAAGATATATTTTGCCCCACCCCACCCCCCAAATTCTCGTGAATTGACGCCAGTGTTTCTAACAATTTAGTATCGAGTTTTATGAAAACCGTATTTATTATTACCGGCGGTTCAAACCATGATACTCAAGAAAATTATGCCATGAGCTCCAACTTTGTGATCACAAGATATGTAGGATGAAATCATTTAGTTGCTTAACAACCCATTCTGGTCATTTCGAACTCATATCGGATATTTTTGTGGATAAAGCTTGTACAAAATGCCGGTCTAACCATCTTTTAAAACACATTTTTCTATTTTTTATTTAAATTTTTTTTTATTTAAAATAAAAAAATTTATCATTTGTTGTTGGTAAATAGTTACATTATTATACCAGCAGGCATTTTACTTCTTTATTAATGAATGTAAAACCACTACAAATCATTCAGTGAAAATTCTTGGAAAATCTATATTTTGACAATCAAAACTTCAGAGGGCATTGGAGACTACTCTTGTCTTTTTTTAATGATGTGTTTCTAGGAAATAATTGTCAGTGTTCTAGGGGCAAGGGAGTCTTAGGATTAAATCTTACTCCTGTGAGATGTTCACCAAAGATTCAATTCCTGTGCAGGTAGGCACATGAATGTACTCTTTTGTTTCAAACTCAAAGCACTTATGCAATAAAAGGGGAGTTCTAACCCTTTCAGCATCCATATTACACACTTAGTCTGAATATAAGTAAAAATACACATTCTTATACTTCAGACATTTCCTTTTCAGAAAGATCAACTGACCTCTCTCAGTAGTATTTGGTATGTAACTACACAATACTGTATAATCGCTAATATCACTGTATAAACGATTATAGTAGCCAGTTATTTTGTCTCGACTGTATATGCAGCCAAGCGGCAGTGTGGCCCCTGAAACTGGGAGGCAGAGTTCTGACAGTACTGAGCGTACTAAATATTTTATACCTCTCATTTGACAGAACAATGGCACTAGAGAGGCCCAAATTCATTGCACAAAAGGCAACAAGGGTAATGAGAAAAAGAACAATAACAAAACGATAGTCGACAGCACTGAATATATCAGCCCCGTAAATAGGATCCGTCATCAATCTAACTTCTCAAGCTTTAATATTTCCCCAAATCCTTTTTTTTTCATTATTCTGATCTAATTGTTCCGTAACGTGGTTCTTACATACTTGAAGTAAACATTAAAGGCAAATCAGTGTCCTTGAGCGATTTGTAACCGTGCCAAGCTCCCAGGGTTACAATTGTTTTTTTAATTTTTTAGTCTGGTGACAGCAATGGTTTCTATCTTCTTAAAATTAGAAGTTTCAAAATGTCTGTTTATGGGGTAAAAATTTTCTTTCAGAACTCCAATTTCCTGGACCAGTTAAAAGCTTTGACGTACGTCTACATTTATTTTTAGCTCTCGTTTTGGTTAAAAGGTTAAATTACTTAACCAGCGTCCTTAACTACGACTTACGGAACGTTTGGCCTCAAACAGGGTTTTCACCAAGAAATAGGTTGGATTAATTTATCACTTTTGAGCTATGGTGCGCAAAAGATTCTTAGACAAGCCCAAAAGGCTTCAGTTCAAATACAACTCTTGCTTGCCAAATAAGTCATCCATTATGGAAATTGTTTCGAGCAAATATAAGGCCGCGTGAATGCAGTACTTCGAAAATAGTATTCTATTTTTCTGTTTGTCATAATGCCGACGAAGTAAAAAATAGATTCAAATCTTACAGTAAGATAAGGAAAAAGAAGCACAATTATATGAAAAACATATGAGGTACAAAAAACTATAGTTGACACTGATGGAACACTAAAGGACTGTTTAATTACTTAAAATACAACTTGGGACGGGCCTCCTTATTTGTGAACCTATTATAATTGACATGCCTCTTGGCAACCACTCCCTGAGCCCAGGTCTTAATGTGGCCCTGATTTACAAATGATATCAGGCACATGAACAGGATTTTTTAGAGGACTGAAATAATTCGTAAAGATAAAGAACAGGGCTGTTAAATGAGGAGTATCCTATAAATACGTCAAGGAGCCGTGTGGTATTTTTCATTTTACGCCTTCGAATTTTTTTTTTATTAAACGGCAAAACCAGTTTTTCAAGTTTTTTTTTCGGCAACGGCTGCTAATTTAAGGAAAAAGCTTTTTCTTACTTAATCTATTCTGTCCTCAATGCGACACTAATCAAACAGTTCGTGGTAACGAACTGTAAGTAGGGAGACCCGGCTCAATAGTAACTAAAACTCTAAAAAACGGAATTTTGATACCAATAGATAAATCAAAAGAGAAGATTTTAATTCTGATTTCAAATATATAAGTTTCATCAAGTTTAATTTTACCTATCAAAAGTTACCCGCCTGAGAAAATTTGGCTGATTTTCGAAAAAGGAGGAAAGACCCCCTAAAAGCTATAGAACCTTAATGAAAATCACACCATCATATTCCGCGTATCAGAGAACCCTACTGTAGAGGTTTCAAACTCCTATCTACAAAAATGTAGAATTTTGCATTTTTTGCCAGAAGAAAGATCACGGGTGCGTGTTTATTTTTTTTTTTTCCACAGGGGTGATCGTATCGACCCAGTGGTCCTAGAATATCGTGGGAGGGCTCATTGGAATGGAAATTAAAAGTTCTAGTGCCCTTTTTAAGTGACAAAAAAAAATGGAGGGCAACTAGGCCCCCTCCCACGCTCATTGTTTTCCCAAAGTCACCTGATCAAAATTTTGAGATAGCCATTTTGTTCAGCATGTTCGAAGATATTATAAGTATGTCTTTTATGATGACTTAATCCCCCGAAGTTCCCGGGAGGAGGCCTGAAAGTTATGAACTTTACCCAATGTTAACATATAGTATTGGTTATTGGGAAGTATACAGTACAGACGTTTTCAGGGGAGATTTTTCTTGGTAGTGGGGGGGGGGGGTCGGGCAGGGACGTACGCAGGGGGGGGGGGGCCTCCGGGCCCTGGCCCCCCCGAAATCTCACGATTTTTTTCATTTTCCCATAATTTTCTGATTTGTCTCACAGAATAATGGGTTTGAAGGATTTGCCCCCCCCCCCGAAACAAATTGCCCCCCCCAGAAAAAAATTCCTGCGTACGTGCCTGGGGTCGGGGGTTATGTAGGAGGATCTTTCCATGAAGGAAATTTTCATGGGGGAAGGGACATTGCAATGAAGGGGACGCCGGACTTCCCAGCACTATTTAAAAAAAGATCAGAAATTAAATATAAAAAAACAAGTTTTTCAACTGAAAGTAAGGAGCAGCATCAAAACTTAAAACGAACAAAAAATAATAGCTATATGATTGGGTTCATCTTCTAGTCAATGCCTCGCTCTTTAAGCCAAAGATTTTTTAGTACTTTCATAAGAGCTATTTATTCTATTTAACGGCCTTTGTGATTAAGCGGTCATTTTTAAAGAATTGGAACAAAATTCGAACTTTCGCTTAAAGAGCAAGGTATTGACTAGGGGGCGAACCCCCCAATATACGTATTAAAAATATATGAATATAGAAGTTCGTTACGTAAGGTAATTCGTAAGTTATGTATATTTATCAAACAGTTCGTTGTAACGAACTGTAAGTAAGGAGCGACCCGGATCAATGGTAACCGAAACTCTAAAAAACGGAATTTTGATACCTATAGATACATCAAAAGAATCAGATTTTAATTCTGATTTCAAATATATAAGTTGCATCAAGTTTAATTTTACCCATCAAAAGTTACGCGCCTGAGAAAATTTGGATCATTTTCGAAAAAAGGGGGAAAGACCCCCTAAAATTTATAGAATTTTAATGAGAATTACACCAACATATTCAGCGTATTAGAGAATCCTACTGTAGAGGTTTGAAGTTCCTATTTGCAAAAAGGTGGAATTTAAATTTTCAAACAGTTCGTGGTAACGAACTGTAAGTAAGGAGCAACCCGGCTCAATGGTAACCGAAACTCTACAAAACGGGTTTTTGATACCAATAGATACACCAAAAGAATCAGATTTCAATGCTGATTTCAAATATATAACTTTCATCAAGTTTAGTGCTACCCATCAAAAGTTACAAGCCTGAGAAAATTTGGCTGATTTTCAAAAAAAGGGGGAAAACCCCTTAAAAGTTATAGAACCTTAATGAAAATCATACCATCATATTCAGCGTATCAGAGAACCCTACTGTAGAGGTTTCAAGCTCCTATCTACAAAAATGTGGAATTTTGAATTTTTTGCCAGAAGAAATATTACGGATGCGTGTTTATTTGTTTTTTTTTTTTTCTTTTTTTTTTTCCCAGGGGTGATAGTATCGACCCAGTGGTCCTAGAATATTATGGGAGGGCTCATTGGAACGGAAATTAAAAGTTCTAGTGCCCTTTTTAAGTGACAAATAAAATGGAGGGTAACTAGGCCCACTCCTACGCTTATTTTTTTCCCAAAGTCACCCGATCAAAATTTTGAGATAGCCATTTTGTTCAGCATGGTTGAAAATATGATAAATATGTCTTTTAGGATGACTTAATCCCCCGAAGTCCCCAGGGGGAGGGCTAAAAGTTATGAACTTTACCCAATGTTAGTATATACCAAGGTACTAATTTGCGCAGGCCCCCGTACCAAACAGGTTTTTCTGTTAGGTAAACAGGTCATTACACTCTTTCAAGGAATATACATGTTTTTTTTTTTATTATGACATTGATTTTTTGTGTGTCAGTTGATTAGATAAAGTTCTCGGTTTGTCCAATATAATAACTTGATTAGTCATTTTTATAAAAAAAACTTTTAATGCTACAATTTACTTAATTTAAAAAAAAAAAAACCGATATAATTGTTATGCTATAATACTGGTTTCGCTTAATGGGTTCATTAATAGAAGGACTAATGTTTATGAAAAGGGTAATTACTTCTTTAGTTTAAGAGATTTGCGAATTTTTTGCGAAAAGATATTTGCGTAGACGCTTACAAGGGAAATTGCTAGAAAGTATTCAATAGCTTAATTGAAAAGTAACGATAGAATGACATTGTTACTTGACCTAGCTTTACCTCGCCGATGTGGTCTTTATAATAAGTAATTAACGTTTGAAAAATTTTGTAAATTTAAAAATAACTGTCTTAAAAGTGTTAGGAGGGGGGGGGGTTGCATCGAGGGGGGAGTGGCACGAGGGTTCAGTTAAAGGGGATACAGTTGCACGGAGGGTTTCGGTTATACACGGGTTCAGTTACAAGGGGGGTTCAGTTGCACGGGGGGTATCCCTTTTTTTTTTCGTAAATCGGGCTCCCTGTTTTCAAAATCCCTTTTTCTTATGAGGCTTGGAGCATTTAATGACTAGATATACGGGGTTTAAGTTATACAGGGGTTCAGTTACATGGGAGTGGTGGTTGTTATAATACACAAGTTCTATTTGAACAGTGTTGTGAGATCCCCTACCACACCCCCAAAGGACTCCGATTCACCCATCCCATGTATTAGCGAAGTTACTCTGTGGTCGTTATAATACACAAGCGTTAGTTTAAGAGATTTGGGGACTTGAGTTGCACGAGAGTTCAGTTACATATGGATTCACTTACACGGGGGTTTAGTTAAATCTTCGTCTGAAAAATAGGATTTCACACTTAAAAAAGCTCTATTAAGAGCTATTTTTATGGAAATGGTTCATTTTTGAACCAAAACTATACTTTTCTGACTGAAGATACACATTTGAATCAGAAAAGGTGAAAATGTACACATCTAAAACAGAAAAGTGTGTTTTGACTATATTTTCTATAATTTAGTCTGAAAAATAGGACTTCACACTTAAAAAGTTCTATTATGAGCTTTTTTATGGAAATGGTTCATTTTTGAACCGAAACTATGCTTTTGCGACTGAAGATATACATTATAATCAGAGAAATTGTTTAAAAATATGCTAAAAGATGATTCCCGTGAAGCTATTGTATTTTTCTATAAAAAATAAATGATTTTCAAAATCAAAGAAAATGGCCCCCATCTTTAGCAAATATAGCCTTAGCTAGTTAAAAATGCGCATAAATTCTTGATTTTCAATCTAACTTAACTTGTAGGAATAGGACTTCATTCAAACAAGTAAATCGGTTTTATTTAAAATATATTAATTGCACAAAAAAGACTATTATTTTTCATTGTTTTTCCTTCCAGGTGCTAAGGTCTCCATCTCGCTTTCAGTTAGTTTTTTTCTAAGTATACGATAGTAACGATTATGCCATCTCCATACTTCATAGTAGCCATCATGTGTTATATAATGATCATCATCCAATTTAGGCTCCCGATCTAAAAAAAAAAAACAAAAACAATTCAAAATATAACTAGATCTTAACTAACAATTGTTAGTGGTAGTGTTACAATTGTTACCATGTAGAACTACAGAATGATTTAAAACTGTATTAAAAGTTCAGAAACACATCTATACTATTTGCTAACAAACAGGGGTTCTGTTACTTGGGGTGGGTGGTCTTTATAATACAAAATTTATTTTTTAATATTTTTTTGTGATCCCCTACCACCCCCCCAACCGACGCCGACTCCCCCCCCCCCATCCCAGCCCATGTATTAGCGAAGTTACTCTGCGGTCGTTATAATACACAAGCTTTAGTTTACGAGATTTGGGGGCTTGAGTTGCACGAGAGTTCAGTTACATACAGATTCAGTTACACGGGGGTTTAGTTAAATTTTCGTCTGAAAAATAGGAGTTCACACTTAAAAAGTTCTATTAAGAGCTATTTTTATGGAAATGGTTCATTTTTGAACCAAAACTATACTTTTCTGACTGAACATACACATTTGAATCAGAAAAGGTGAAAATGTACACATCTAAAACAGAAAAGTGTGTTTTGACTATATTTTCTATAATTTAGTCTGAAAAATAGGACTTCACACTTAAAAAGTCCTATTAAGAGCTTTTTTTTTTTTTTTTTTTTTTTTTTTTTTTTATGGAAATGGTTCATTTTTGAACCGAAACTATGCTTTTGTGACTGAAGATATACATTATAATCAGAGAAATTGTTTAAAAATACGCTAAAAGATGATTCCCGTGAAGCTATTGTAGTTTTTTCTATAAAAAATAAATGATTTTTCAAAATCAAAGACACGAGGATTTAGTTAAATTTTCGTCTGAAAAAATAGGAGTTCACGCTTAAAAAGTTCTATTAAGAGCTATTTTTATGGAAATGATTCATTTTTGAACTAAAACTATGCTTTTCTGACTGAACATACACATTTGAATCAGAAAAGGTGAAAATGTACACATCTAAAACAGAAAAGTGTGTTTTGACTATATTTTCTATAATTTAGTCTGAAAAATAGGACTTCACACTTAAAAAAGTTCTTTTAAGAGCTTTTTTTTTTCCGCTTTTATTTCAGCCAATTGTGTTTAACAAAAAAAAATAATGGAATTATTTACTGATCTTCAGTTGTTGTGATTTTAAAAGTTCTGCTTTTGTTTCAGTCAATCGTGTATCTTCCCCAAAAATACTTTTCAGACAATCAACTTCAGACTAACAAGAATTTTTTTTTTAACTGAAGTGGAAAATTTTGATATTATTTTGGGAAAATAGAATTGATCAATAACTTATTTCATTTTCATTAAGAAAATTCAGAATCAAAGTTGAACTTTTCTTCTTCCAGGAAAATATTTGGAACAGAACTGTAAATTTTTTCATCTCTTTGAGAAAAATCTGAATTGAAGTGGAAAATTTTATATTATTTTAGGAAAATAGAATTGATCAATAACTTATTTCATTTTCATTGAGAAAATTCAGAATCGAAGTTGAACTTTTTTAGTCTTCGCGATTTTTGTACTAAACATGAGTTTTGTAACAGCAAGCGAGCAAGCTATTAATTGGTTTTTAGAGTTTTTCGGTTACTATTGAGCCGTGTCGATCTTTACTGACAGTTCTTGACCAAGAACAAAAAATAGTTTTTCATCACCTCGTGTCTCGCCCCATAAATAATAATTTTCAGAAAATAAAAGTAAGACGAACTTTTTTTTTTTAACTGAAGTGGAAAATTTTGATATTATTTTGGGAAAATATAATTTATAAATAACTTTTTTAATTTTAATTAAGAAAATTAAGAATCAAAGTTGAACTTTTCTTCTTCCGGGAAAATATTTGGAACAGAACTTTTAAATTTTTTCATCTCTTTGAGAAAAAATCTGAATTGAAGTGGAAAATTTTATATTATTTTAGGAAAATAGAATTGATCAATAACTTATTTCATTTTCATTGAGAAAATTCAGAATCGAAGTTGAACTTTTTTAGTCTTCACGATTTTTGTATTAACCATGAGTTTTGTAACAGCAAGCGAGCAAGCTCTTAATTGGTTTTTAGAGTTTTTCGGTTACTATTGAGCCGTGTCGATCCTTACTTACAGTTCGTTACCACGAACACAATAAATTGTTTCAGCCAATAGTGTATCTCCCCCCGAAAAAACACTTTTCAGACAATCAACTTCAGACTAACCAGAATTATTTTTTAACTGAAGTGTAAAATTTTTATATTATTTTTGGAAAATAGAATTGATCAATAACTTATTTCATTTTTCATTCAGAAAATTCAGAATCGAAGTTGAACTTTTCTTCTTCCGGGAAAATATTTGGAACAGAACTTTAAATTTTTTCATCTCTTTGAGAAAAATTTGAGTTTAAACTATTGAAGTTTCTATAAATTTAAGTTAAAAAAGCTGCTCACCAAGTTTAGCGACATAAAAACGTCTATTTGCAGCATTCCCCTTCATCTTCCAAATTGTAAGAAGGAACTGAATGTATATCATCCCATTCTTAAGGTATTTTATACCTTATATCTTGGAAATTAAGTCTCTCTTCTTATCAGACGCAAACGCTTAATACCCACAAGCATATGCGGATCAAATTTCATCTTAAAGTGCCAACGTATCTGATAGAATAATTTAAGTCTTATGATCAATTTCATAAAACCTATAATTTTCACCTTTTTCTCCATTAAGCATCAATTACTTCAAGAAATTAATTCCACATTTTTGCAGATAGGAGCTTGAAACTTCCGAAGTAGGGTTATTGGTTTTTAGAGTTTCGGTAACTATTGAGTCATGTCGCTCCTTACTTACAGTTCGTTAGCACAAACACAAAAAATGTTATCACTCTTAACATTTAAATCTTGGCAAATCCAAAACACCAGTACAGTGATTTTTGCAAGTGCGTTTAGGTGTTAAATTCCAATTAATAGGCACGTAACGTATCTAAAACAGAAAAGTGTGTTTTGACTATATTTTCTATAATTTAGTCTGAAAAATAGGACTTCACACTTAAAAAGTTCTATTAAGAGCTTTTTTTCCGCTTTTATTTCAGCCAATTGTGTTTTTGATATTATTTTGGGAAAATAGAATTGATCAATAACTTATTTCATTTTCATTAAGAAAATTCAGAATCAAAGTTGAACTTTTCTTCTTCCAGGAAAATATTTGGAACAGAACTTTAAATTTTTTCATCTCTTTGAGAAAAAATCTGAATTGAAGTGGAAAATTTTATATTATTTTAGGAAAATAGAATTGATCAATAACTTATTTCATTTTCATTGATAAAATTCAGAATCGAAGTTGAACTTTTTAGTCTTCGCGATTTTTGTATTAACCATGAGTTTTGTAACAGCAAGCGAGCAAGCTATTAATTGGTTTTTAGAGTTTTTCGGTTACTATTGAGCCGTGTCAATCCTTACTTACAGTTTGTTACCACGAACACAATAAATTGTTTCAGCCACTCGTGTATCTCCCCCGAAAAAATACTTTTCAGACAATCAACTTCAGACTAACTTTTTTTTTAACTGAAGTGGAAAATTTTGATATTATGTTGGGAAAATAGAATTGATAAATAACTTATTTAATTTTCATTAAGAAAATTCAGAATCAAAATTGAACTTTTCTTCTTCCAGGAAAATATTTGGAACAGAACTTTAAATTTTTTCATCTCTTTGAGAAAAATCTGAAATGAAGTGGAAAATTTTATATTATTTTAGGAAAATAGAATTGATCAATAACTTATTTCATTTTCATTGAGAAAATTCAGAATCGAAGTTGAACTTTTTAGTCTTCGCGATTTTTGTATTAACCAGGAGTTTTCTAACAGCAAGCGAGCAAGCTATTAAAGCTGATAGAACATTACCAAGTCTAAAATTCACGCTCGACTTATGTTAATTTCTGCTCGTTTTGAGTCTGACTCGGTTAAACCACTGTTTGCAATCCATTTCTCCGTTGAGAGGACCTGTTTGACTAGTTGCTTTACAAGTTTTTTTTGATAACTTGATAGGTGATTAGGATTTGAATAATGACTTCAGGAAAGAGTTTTTGTTACTTGCTTACAATAGAACTATTCTAAAGAACAAGGACGGGTTAAGCTTAAAGATATTTATTGCTTAAATGTATTAACAGATAGCAAAAATAACATCAAATAATCTACCAATCGTGAAACTGTCACAAATCCGCATCGATAAATAAATGAAACCCAAAATGAACATACATTTTTTTTTTTGAAGGGGGAGGGAGGGATTTTTCCGTGGAGATGGATCAATAACTTATTTCATTTTCATTGAGAAAATTCAGAATCGAAGTTGAACTTTTTTAGTCTTCGCGATTTTTGTATTAACCAGGAGTTTTCTAACAGCAAGCGAGCAAGCTATTAAAGCTGATAGAACATTACCAATTCTAAAATTCGCGCTCGACTTATGTTAATTTCTGCTCGTTTTGAGTCTGACTCGGTTAAACCACTGTTTGCAATCCATTTCTCTGTTGAAAGGACCTGTTTGACTAGTTGCTTTACAAGTTTTTTGATAACTTGATAGGTGATTAGGATTTGAATAATGACTTCAGGAAAGAGTTTGTTACTTGCTTACAATAGAAATATTATAAAGAACAAGTACTTGTTAATATTAAATATATTTATTGCTTAAATGTATCAACATATAGAAAAAATAAAAACAAATACTCTCACACACTGGAACAGTAAAAAACTCCGACAATAAACCACCCTGCCCCCCCACCTGCCAATCAATTTTTTTTTTTGAAGGGGGAGGGAGTCATGTGGACGGGGTTTGAGAGGCCAGATTTACTGGCATTATTTGGAAAAAGATAATACAAAAAATTAAAAAAAGTTTTTTCAACTGAAAGTAAGGAGCAAAATTAAAACTTAGAACGAAGAGAATTATTACGTATACGAAGGGGATCCCCCCCTCCAGGGACCACAGGGACCGAAAGCCTACCACGAGTGGGACCCCCCCCCCAAAATTCGCGCTCGACTTATGTTAATTTCTGCTCGTTTTGAGTCTGACTCGGTTAAACCACTGTTTGCAATCCATTTCTCCGTTGAGAGGACCTGTTTGACTAGTTGCTTTACAAGTTTTTTGATAACTTGATAGGTGATTAGGATTTGAATAATGACTTCAGGAAAGAGTTTGTTACTTGCTTACAATAGAACTATTCTAAAGAACAAGGATGGGTTAAGCTTAAAGATATTTATTGCTTAAATGTATTAACAGATATCAAAAATAACATCAAATAATCTACCAATCGTGAAACTGTCACAAATCCGCAACGATAAATAAATGAAACCCAAAATGAACATACATTTTTTTTTTTTTGAAGGGGGAGGGAGGGATTTTTCCGTGGAGATGGGGGCCAGATTTACTGGCATTATTTAGAAAACGATAATACAATAAATTAAAAAAAGTTTTTTCAACTGAAAGTAAGGAGCAAAATTAAAACTTAGAACGAAGAGAATTATTACGTATACGAAGGGGATCCCCCCCCCTCCAGGGACCACAGGGACCGAAAGCCTACCACGAGTGGGACCCCCCCCCCGGGTGGGGGTTAATCTAGGTTCACTTAGACGCGCGCGTCTAAGTGAACCTAGATTAACCCCAACCCCGGGGTTGGGGGGGGGGGTGTCCCACTCGTGGGGGGCTTTAGGTCCCTGTGGGCCCTGGAGGGGGGGGGGATCCCCTTCGTATACGTAATAATTCTCTTCGTTCTAAGTATTAATTTTGCTCCTTACTTTCAGTTGAAAAAACTTTTTTTAATTTATTGTATTATCGTTTTCTAAATAATGCCAGTAAATCTGGCCCTCCCTCTCCACGGAAAAATCCCGCCCTCCCCCTTCAAAAAAAAAAAATGTATGGTCATTTTGGGTTTCATTTATTTATCGATGCGGATTTGTTACAGTTTCACGATTGGTAGATTATTTGATGTTATTTTTGCTATCTGTTAATACATTTAAGCAATAAATATCTTTAAGCTTAACCCATCCTTGTTCTTTAGAATAGTTCTATTGTAAGCAAGTAACAAACTCTTTCCTGAAGTCATTATTCAAATCCTAATCACCTATCAAGTTATCAAAAAACTTGTAAAGCAACTAGTCAAACAGGTCCTCTCAACGGAGAAATGGATTGCAAACAGTGGTTTAACCGAGTCAGACTCAAAACGAGCAGAAATTAACATAAGTCGAGCGCGAATTTTGGGGGGGGGGGGTCCCACTCGTGGTAGGCTTTCGGTCCCTGTGGGCCCTGGAGGGGGGGGATCCCCTTCGTATACGTAATAATTCTCTTCGTTCTAAGTTTTAATTTTGCTCCTTACTTTTAGTTGAAAAAACTTTTTTTAATTTATTGTATTATCATTTTCTAAATAATGCAAGTAAATCTAGCCCCCATCTCCATGGACATATACCTCCCTCCCCCGTCAAAAAAAAAAAATGTATGGTCAGGGTTGTGTTCTTTTTTTTAACGTATGGGATTTGTTACACTTTAAAGTGTGTTAGATTATTTTATGTTATTTGTGCTATCTGTTAATAAATTTAAGAAATAAATATCTTTAGGCTTAATCCCGTACTTGTTCTTTAGAATAGTTCTATTGTAAGCAAGTAACAAACTCTTTCATGAAGTCATTATTCAAATCATAATCACCTATCAAGTTATCAAAAAACTTGTAAAGCAACTAGTCAAACAGGTCCTTTCAACAGAGAAATGGATTGCAAACAGTGGTTTAACCGAGTCAGACTCAAAACGAGCAGAAATTAACATAAGTCGAGCGCGAATTTTAGAATTGGTAATGTTCTATCAGCTTTAATAGCTTGCTCGCTTGCTGTTAGAAAACTCCTGGTTAATACAAAAATCGCGAAGACTAAAAAGTTCAACTTCGAGTCTGAATTTTCTAAATTAAAATGAAATAAGTTATTTATCCACGGAAAAATCCCTCCCTCCCCCTTCAAAAAAAAAAAATGTATGTTCAGTTTGGGTTTCATTTATTTATCGATGCGGATTTGTGACAGTTTCACGATTGGTAGATTATTTGATGTTATTTTTGCTATCTGTTAATACATTTAAGCAATAAATATCTTTAAGCTTAACCCGTCCTTGTTCTTTAGAATAGTTCTATTGTAAGCAAGTAACAAAAACTCTTTCCTGAAGTCATTATTCAAATCCTAATCACCTATCAAGTTATCAAAAAAAACTTGTAAAGCAACTAGTCAAACAGGTCCTCTCAACGGAGAAATGGATTGCAAACAGTGGTTTAACCGAGTCAGACTCAAAACGAGCAGAAATTAACATAAGTCGAGCACGAATTTTAGAATTGGTAATGTTCTATCAGCTTTAAGAGCTTTCTCGAGTTATGTTAGAAAACTCCTGGCTAATACAAAAATTTCGAAGATTAAAAAGTTCGACTTCGATTCTGAATTTTATAAATGAACATGAAATAAGTTACTTATCAATTCTATTTTCCTAAAATAATATAAAAATTTGCACTTCAATTCAGATTTTTCTCAAAGAGATGAAAAAATTTAAAGTTCTGTTCCAAATATTTTCCTGGAAGAAGAAAAGTTCAACTTTGATTATGAATTTTATTAATGAAAATGAAATAAGTTATTGATAAATTATATTTTCCAAAAATAATATCAAAATTTTCCACTTCAGTTAAAAAAAAAAAGTTAGTCTGAAGTTGATTGTCTGAAAAGTATTTTTTCGGGGGAGATACACGATTGGCTGAAACAATTTATTGTGTTCGTGGTAACAAACTGTAAGTAAGGATTGACACGGCTCAATAGTAACCGAAAAACTCTAAAAACCAATTAATAGCTTGCTCGCTTGCTGTTACAAAACTCATGGTTAGTACAAAAATCGCAAAGACTAAAAAAGTTCAACTTCGATTCTGAATTTTCTCAATGAAAATGAAATAAGTTATTGATCAATTCTATTTTCCTAAAATAATATAAAATTTTCCACTTCAATTCAGATTTTTTCTCAAAGAGATGAAAAAATTTAAAGTTCTGTTCCAAATATTTTCCTGGAAGAAGAAAAGTTAAACTTTTATTCTGAATTTTCTTAATGAAAATGAAATAAGTTATTGATCAATTCTATTTTCCCAAAATAATATCAAAAACACAATTGGCTTAAATAAAAGCGGAAAAAAAAAGCTCTTAATAGAACTTTTTAAGTGTGAAGTCCTATTTTTCAGACTAAATTATAGAAAATATAGTCAAAACACACTTTTCTGTTTTAGATACGTTACGTGCCTATTAATTGGAATTTAACACCTAAACGCACTTGCAAAAATCACTGCACAGGTGTTTTGGATTTGCCAAGATTTAAATGTTAAGAGTGATAACATTTTTTGTGTTTGTGCTAACGAACTGTAAGTAAGGAGCGACATGACTCAATAGTTACCGAAACTCTAAAAACCAATAACCCTACTTCGGAAGTTTCAAGCTCCTATCTGCAACAATGTGGAATTAATTTCTTGAAGTAATTGATGCTTAATGGAGAAAAAGGTGAAAATTATAGGTTTTATGAAATTGATCATAAGACTTAAATTATTCTATCAGATACGTTGGCACTTTACGATGAAATTTGACCCGCATATGCTTGTGTGTATTAAGCGTTTGAATCTGATAAGAAGAGAGACTTAATTTCCAAGATATAAGGTATAAAATACCTTAAGAATGGGATGATATACATTCAGTTCCTTCTTACAATTTGGAAGATGAAGGGGAATGCTGCAAATAGACGTTTTTATTTCGCTAAACTTGGTGAGCAGCTTTTTTAACTTAAATTTATAGAAAATTCAATAGTTTAAACTCAAATTTTTCTCAAGGAGATGAAAAAATTTAAAGTTCTGTTCCAAATATTTTCCCGGAAGAAGAAAAGTTCAACTTCGATTCTGAATTTTCTTAATGAAAATGAAATAAGTTATTGATCAATTATATTTTCCCAAAATAATATCAACATTTTCCACTTCAGTTAAAAAAAAAAATCTGGTTAGTATGAAGTTGATTGTCTGAAAAGTATTTTTTTGGGGGAGATACACGATTGACTGAAATAATTTATTGTGTTCGTGGTAACGAACTGTAAGTAAGGATCGACACGGCTCAATAGTAACCGAAAAACTCTAAAAATCAATTAATAGCTTGCTCGCTTGCTGTTACAAAACTCCTGGTTAATACAAAAATCGTGAAGACTAAAAAAGTTCAACTTCGATTCTGAATTTTCTCAATGAAAATGAAATAAGTTATTGATCAATTCTATTTTCCTAAAATAATATAAAATTTTCCACTTCAATTCAGATTTTTTCTCAAAGAGATGAAAAAATTTAAAAGTTCTGTTCCAAATATTTTCCTGGAAGAAGAAAAGTTCAACTTTGATTCTGAATTTTCTTAATGAAAATGAAATAAGTTATTGATCAATTCTATTTTCCCAAAATAATATCAAAATTTTCCACTTCAGTTAAAAAAAAAAAGTTAGTCTGAAGTTGATTGTCTGAAAAGTATTTTTTCGGGGGAGATACACGATTGGCTGAAACAATTTATTGTGTTCGTGGTAACAAACTGTAAGTAAGGATTGACACGGCTCAATAGTAACCTAAAAACTCTAAAAACCTACTAAGATCGTGTACTCGTTCTTTTACAAAACTCCTTTTTAATACACCCCTTGAGAAGACTAAAAAATTCCAACTTAGAGTCTGAATGTTCTCAATGAAAATGAAATAAGTTATTGATCAAGTCTATTTTCATAACATAATATAAAATTTTACACTTCAATTAAGATTTTTATCAAAGAGATGAAAAAATTTACAGTTCTGTTCCAAATATTTTCCTGGAAGAAGAAAAGTTCAACTTTGATTCTGAATTTTCTTAATGAAAATGAAATAAGTTATTGATCAATTCTATTTTCCCAAAATAATATCAAAATTTTCCACTTCAGTTAAAAAAAAAATTCTTGTTAGTCTGAAGTTGATTGTCTTAAAATTATTTTTTGGGTAATAGACACTATTGACATAAAAAAAATATTAAAATTTAAAAACAAAACACATTAATATAATTAAATAAGGCAATTATTTTTTTTTTTGTTAAAAAAACGGCAATTAAAAAATTGATGAAAAAAAAAAGCTATTAAAATAACATTTTTAAGGTTTTATTCATATTTTTAATAATAAATTATGTAAAATATATTAAATAAATAATTTTATGTTTTATTTTTTTAAAGATTCACCTTTTCTGATTCAAATGTGTATGTTCAGTCAGAAAAGCATAGTTTTAGTTCAAAAATGAATCATTTCCATAAAAATAGCTCTTAATAGAACTTTTTTAAGCGTGAACTCCTATTTTTTCAGACGAAAATTTAACTAAATCCTCGTGTCTTTGATTTTGAAAAATCATTTATTTTTTATAGAAAAAACTACAATAGCTTCACGGGAATCATCTTTTAGCGTATTTTTAAACAATTTCTCTGATTATAATGTATATCTTCAGTCACAAAAGCATAGTTTCGGTTCAAAAATGAACCATTTCCATAAAAAAAAAGAAAAAAAAAAAAAAAAAAAAAAAAAAAAAGCTCTTAATAGGACTTTTTAAGTGTGAAGTCCTATTTTTCAGACTAAATTATAGAAAATATAGTCAAAACACACTTTTCTGTTTTAGATGTGTACATTTTCACCTTTTCTGATTCAAATGTGTATGTTCAGTCAGAAAAGTATAGTTTTAGTTCAAAAATGAACCATTTCCATAAAAATAGCTCTTAATAGAACTTTTTTAAGCGTGACCTCCTATTTTTTCAGACGAAAATTTAACTAAACCCCCCGTTTAACTGACTCTGTATGTAACTGAACTCTCGTGCAACTCAATCCCTCAAATCTCTTAAACTAAAGGTTGTGTATTATAACGACCGCAGAGTAACTTCGCTAATACATGGTCTGAGATGGGGGGTGGGGGCGTCAGAGGCCTTGGGGGGGGGGGTAGGGGATCTCACAAAACTATTAAAATAGAACTTTTTTATTATAACTACCACCGACCCCATGTAAATGAACCCCTGTTTGTTAGTAAATAGTATAGATGTGTTTCTGAACTTTTAATACAGTTTTAAATCATTCTGTAGTTCTACATGGTAACAATTGTAACACTACCACTAAAAATTTTTAGTTAAGATCTAGTTCTATTTTGAATTTTTTTTTTTTTTTTTTTTAGATCGGGAGCCTAAATTGGATGATGATCATTATATAACTCATGATGGCTACTATGAAGTATGGAGGTGGCATAATCGTTACTATCGTATACTTAGAAAAAAACTAACTGAAAGCGAGATGGAGACCTTAGCACCTGGAAGGAAAAACAATGAAAAATAATAGTCTTTTTTGTGCAATTAATATATTTTAAATAAAACCGATTTACTTGTTTGAATGAAGTCCTATTCCTACAAGTTAAGTTAGATTGAAAATCAAGAATTTATGCGCATTTTTAACTAGCTAAGGCTATATTTGCTAAAGATGGGGGCCATTTTCTTTGATTTTGAAAAAATCATTTATTTTTTATATAAAACTACAATAGCTTCACGTGAATCATCTTTTAGAATATTTTTAAAAAACAATTTCTCTGATTAGAATGTATATATTCAATCACAAAAGCATAGTTTCGGTTCAAAAAAATGAACCATTTCAATAAAAAATCTCATAATAGAACTTTTTAAGTGTGAAGTCCTATTTTTCAGACTAAATTATAGAAAATATAGTCAAAACACACTTTTCTGTTTTAGATGTGTACATTTTCACCTTTTCTGATTCAAATGTGTATCTTCAGTCAGAAAAGCATAGTTTTGGTTCAAAAATGAACCATTTCCATAAAAATAGCTCTTAATAGAACTTTTTTAAGTGTGAACTCCTATTTTTCAGACGAAGATTTAACTAAACCCCCGTGTAAGTGAATCCATATGTAACTGAACTCTCGTGCACCTCAAGTCCCCAAATCTCGTAAACTAAAGCTTGTGTATTATAACGACCACAGAGTAACTTCGCTAATACATGGGATGGGTGAATCGGAGTCCTTTGGGGGTGTGGTAGGGGATCTCACAACACTGTTCAAATAGAACTTGTGTATTATAACAACCACCAATCCCATGTAACTGAACCCCTGTATAACTGAAACCCCGTATATCTAGTCACCAAATGCTCCAAGCCTCAGAAGAAAAAGGGATTTTGAAAACAGGGAGCCCGATTTACGAAAAAAAAGGGATACCCCCGTGCAACTGAACCCCCCTTGTAACTGAACCCGTGTATAACCGAAATCCCTCCGTGCAACTGTATCCTCTTTAACTGAACCCTCGTGCAACTCACCCCTCTCTGCCACCCACCCCCCTCATAACACTTTTCAGCCATTTCTGTTTAAATTGACAATATTTTTCAAAAGTTACTTACGTATTATACAGACCACATCGGCGAGGTAAAGCTAGGTCAAGTCACAATGTCATTCTATCGTTACTTTTCAATTATGCTATTGAATACTTTCTAGCAATGTCCCTTGTAAGTGTCTATGCAAATATCTTTTCGCAAAAAATTCGCAAATCTCGTAAACTAAAGAAGTAATTACCCTGTTCATAAACATTAGTCCTTCTATTAATGAACCCCTGAAGCGAAACCAGTATTATAGAATCACAATTATATCGAGGTTTTTTTTTTTAATTAATTACTTTTTAGAATGAAAAGTTTTTTTTAGAAAAATGACTAATCAGGTTATTATATTGTAAAAACCGCGAGAATTATCTAATAACCTGACACAAAAAAAATAAATGTCATAATAAAAAAAAAAACATGTATATTCATTGAAAGAGTGTGATGACATGTTTACCTACCAGAAAAACCTGTTTGGTACGGGGGCCTGCGCAAATTAGTACCTTGGTATATACTAATGTTAACATATAGTATTGGTTATTGGGAAGTATACAGAAGTTTTCAGGAGGGTTTTCTTTCTGGCAGGGGGGAGTGGGTGGGTCGGGAGTTATGTTGGAGGATCTGTCCATGAAGGAAGTTTTCATGGGGGAAGGGAAATTGCCATGAAGGGGGCGCCGGACTTGCCAGCATTATTTATTGGTTATTGGGAAGTATACAGACATTTTCAGGAAGGATTTTTTTCTGGAGGGGGGGGGGGGCTAGAGGAGGGGGTTAATCTCTCGAAAAATCTTTCCGTGGAGGATGCTTCTTTGGGGTAAGGGATATTTCTATGAAGGGGGCACCGGATTTCCAAGCATTATTTAAAAAACGATCAGAAATTAAATAAAAAAAACAAGTTTTTTCAACTGAAAGTAACAAGCAACATTAGAACTTAAATCGAGCAGAAATTATACCGTATGTGAGGGGTTCTTCCCCAAGTCAATACCTCGCTCTTTACGCTACAGTTTTTTTTTTGCTTTCAAAAGAGATATATATTCTAATTAAACGGCTTTTGTGATTCAGGGTTTTGTGAATCAAATTTTTTTTTTAACTTTTAACGTAAAGAGCGTGTTATTGACTAAGGGGAGAACCCCCTCATATACGTAATAACATATACGTAATAAAAAACAATAAAAAAAAACAAGCGATACGGCTCAATAGTAATCGAAACTTTTAAAAACGGAATTTTGCGGAATTTTGATGTCAATAAATGTATCAAAAGAATGTGTTTATAATGCTGATTCTAAATATATAAATTTTATTAAGTTTAGTATTACTCATCAAAGGCTACGAGCCTGAGAAAATTTACCCGATTTTTTAAAGAGGGGGGGAAACATCCCCTACAAGTGAAAGAATTTTACTGAAAATCACACCGCCAGATTCAGCGTATCAGAAAACCCTATTACATAGTTTTCAAGCTCATATCTGCAAAAATCTGCAACTTTGTATTTTTTGCCAGAAGAAAAATACACGAATATAGAAGTTAGTTACTTAAGTTAATTTGTAAATTACGTCATAACCAAATTTAGAGACATCCATTTAGCAAAAGAAAAGTAAAATTTTTATGCAAATTTTGTTTACTTATTCAATGACGGTGAGCCAAAATAAAAGCTGCATTAACTAAAAAACGATCAGAAATTAAATTAAAAAAAACAAGTTTTTTAAACTGAAAGTAAGGAGCGACATTAAAACTTAAAAGGAACAGAAATTATTCCGTATATGAAAGGGGCTTTCCCCTCCTCAATGCGTTTCTTATTACACTAAAGTTTGACTCTGTCTCACAAACTCATTTTTTAAAACAATGAAAAACTTTAGCGTAAAGAGCAAAGCGTTGAGAAGGGGACAGCCCCTTTCATATACGGAATAATTTCTGTTCGTTTTAAGCTTTAATGTCGCTCCTTACTTTCAGTTTAAAAACTTTTTTAAATTTAATTTCACTAAGGGACATGGAGCAGGCTAACTGTGCTAGAACCTAGGGATATTACTCAATTGGTGAAGAAAGAACGGTGCTGCATATTTTTTAAAATGGCTGAGTAGTCTTAAGAAAGGGGTTATTTAAAGAATTGAAACAAAAGGACGGAACGAACATTATTTTTCAGTTTCATAATTTATAATGGGAAACAATTAGAGGAGCAAAACTGAGAAAAACTATTTTCTGCTAAGAGGCAAGTGTTTGATGAAAAAGAAAATCGTATGCGACATTAATATCTGAAAAATATCAAAAACTGAAATGATTGCACATTCCTGAGCCCAACCTTGCCTTAAACAAAAATGTTTTCCAGGAATTTTGCGAGCAGACTGAGGCTTAAAAATCGAGATCGGTTTACTGCAAAGCAACATGTAGCGACAAAAGTTTGCCATTAAGTGAAAACATAAGCAGACTGTATTCTGCAGAACAATATAGAGAGCATCAGAGAAAATCTGAATTGTACCATTTTTTTTGTCAACAAGCCCGTTTTCAATGACATTTAGGCACCTCGAGACGCTTACTAAGACATGAGTTTATTTCCCGTTTATAATTGACCTATGAGGGAACGTTAACGTAACATTAAATACAAGTAAACTGTTTTTATTTTATTTAGAATAAATAACGATATAGCGATATTTCTGTCAAATTTGGAAATGTTCAAGGTCAGTGAGGCATATTATGACTTTCTGACATAAATCCATCGCGTTGTTTTTTAGCCTGACAAGTGTTTCAATGGACAAATTTTCCCCCAATTGAACATACTTGCATTTTACCTATTTTGCAGGTATACAGGCTACTTTTCCTGAAAATTAATTGTTTATTTGAATTGGATTTTATAATAAATAAATAAAAGTAATGAAAAAACCTTTGGAGATTCAAATTTTAATCTTTTCCATCAAAACAATTTCAAGACAAGAATAAGAAATTATCCAGAAATAATGACTTCATAAAGTAGAGGCGCACTCAGAAAATAATTATGAGGGATAGGGGGGGGGGGGGCCCCAAACCGAGGGTCCTTGGGCAAACCAAGGGAAAACTTAAAAAATTCCTTAGGAAAAACGGTATTTTAAGGCATTACTTTAAGTTTATTTTAGCTCTTTGAATGCAAATCAGAGGCAACGCTGTAGCGTTGCCTATTGTAAAGGCCATACAGCTCCAATGTTTTATTAATTTTTTTTCCCCCAGAGGCACTTCATATGGAAGGTGTCGTCGTAGAAACTTCAAAAGAGGTTCATTTGATTGGAAATCGAGAGTCCTAGTGCCCTTTACAATAGTCTAAAATGACTGGAGGGCAATTAACCCCCCCCCTCCCACACGCCCATCATTCCCCCAAACACATCTGGGGGCATATAAGATTTTTAGAAAGGGCGTTGTCGTAGAAAATTCAAAAAAGGCTCTTTTGATTGGAAGTTCAAAGGGATAGTGCTCTTTTTAATAGTCGAAAGTGATTGGAGGGCAACTAGCCCCCCCCCCACGCACATCATTCCCCCAAATACATCCAATCAGAATTTTGAGATAGCCATTTTGTTCAGCGTAGTTGATTTCAGGATAGAAAATATGTTTTTTGAGGAGGACACTCCCCCAAAACCCTCAGGGCAAGGGTTTTAAGTTATGCCCTGGGGGCATATAATGCTTTATATAGAAGGCGTTGTCGTTGAAACTTCAAAACAGGCTTATTCGATTGGAAATTCATAGGGCTAGTGCCCTTTTTAATAGTCGAAAGTGATTGGAGGGAACTAGACCCCTCCACACCCATCATTCCCCTAAATATATCTAATTGACAATTTAAGATAGCCATTTTGTTCAGCTTATTTACTTTCATGATATCAAATATGTTTTTGAGGAGGATACTCCGCTACAAACCCTGGGACACGGGTTTTGAGTTACGTCCTGGAGCAATATAAGGTTTTTATAGAAGGCGTTGTCGTAGAAATTTAAAAAAGGCTCATTCGATTGGAAATTCAAAGGGCAAGTGGCCTTTTTAATAGTCAAAAGTGATAGGAGGGTAACTAGCCCCCCCACGCCCATCATTCCCCCAAACACATTAAATCAAAATTTCGAGATACCCATTTGGTTCAGCGTAGTTGATTTCCAGATAAATAATATGTTTTTGAGGAGGACACTCCCCTACACCCCTCGGGACAAGGGTTTTAAGTTATGCCCTGGGGGCATATAAGGTTTTTATAGAAGGCGTTGTCGTAGAAACTTCGAAAAAGCTCATTCGATTGGAAATTCAAAGGGCTAGTGCCCTTTTTAATAGTCAAAAGGGAATGGAGGGCAACTAGCCCCCCCCCCCCCATGCCCATCATTCCCCCAAACACATCCAATCAAAATTTTCAGACAGCCATTTTATTAAACGTAGTTTTAAGTTCTGGAAATTAGGTCTTTGAGGATGACAACTCCCCCACAACCCTCAGGGCAAGGGTTTTAAGTTATACCCTGGGGTTATATAAGGTTTTTATAGAAGGCATTGTCGTAGAAACTTCAAAAAGGCTCATTCGATTAGAAATACAAAGGGCTAGTGCCCTTTTTAATAGTCGAAAGTGATTGGAGGGCTAATAGCCCCCCCCCCCCCCTACGCCCATCATTCCCCCAAACACATCCAATTAAAATTTTGAGATAGCTATTTTGTTTAGCGTAGTTGATTTCCAGATAAAAAATATTTTTTTGAGGAGGACACTAGTAGTTACCTTGTGTACAGTTTCAGGGATACATGAAAGGATACAAGAAACGGGGCAAGATAATAGTGTATACAATATGAAGGGTACATGAATTGCGCAAGAAAAACCCATGGCTGAGTCATTAAACTTACACGTGCATTTTAAAAAAGCTAATCTGCCTTGGAAACAGTTTGACGTGTTCGAGGGGATTACGTTCCTTGGCGTTTGATTGACATTTACAAAAAAGGGCTTAGCATTTGCAAATTTGATCCTATTAAGATGGAAAAAAAGAGTTTAGCATTTGCGAATAATTCGATGTGTTGTCAATTTAAAATAGTTAAGAAATAAAAAAATTTAACAAGAAATGGCTGAAAAGTGTTTTGGGGGGAGATGGATTGATTGTGTACTGTATAATACACAAGTGATGTTTGGACATTGTTGTGAATTTAAAATATACTTCGATGTGTTGTCAATTTAAAATAGTTAAGAAATAAAAACATTTAACAAGAAATGGCTGAAAAGTGTTTTGGGGGGAGATGGATCGATTGTGTACTATATAATACACAAGTGATGTTTGAACAGTGTTGTCAATTTAGAATGTTCTTCGATGTGTTGTCAATTTAAAATAGTTAAGAAATAAAAAAAAATAACAAGAAGTGGCTGAAAAATATTTTTGGGGGGAGATGGGTTGATTGTTTACTGTATCCGATTTTTTAATTATCAACGACGCATTTCTAACAAACTACTCTCAAGTTAAGGCAATTGTCCAAAAAATCAGAAAAAACCTTGGGATTTTCACGAACCGCCTTATAAACTCATGTAGTTCACCCATTTTGGCCTTTTTAATCCCCCCACCAACAAAAAATTTCATCCTAAATCTTTTGGAAACAGCCTCTATTTTCTGTCCGTTTTTAAGTTTTGATGTTGCTCCTTACTTTCAGTTGAAGAAACTTTTTTTATAACTTAATTTCTGATCGCGGGGGGCTGGGCACGGTTGAAGTTGTTTTCACGTAAAAATACTCTCCACCTCTTCAATCCCATTCCTGTCGAGACAATCCCATTCCTGTCGACTTTTGGAAGGTGTTTCTTTATTTTTCGATAATGAGTCAATTTTCTCAAACTCATAGCTTTTGACTGGCAACACTAAAGTTAATAAATCCTAAATCTTTTGGAAACAGCCTCTATTTTCTGTCCGTTTTTAAGTTTTGATGTTGCTCCTTACTTTCAGTTGAAGAAACTTTTTTTATAATTTAATTTCTGATCGCGGCGGGGGGGGGGGCTGGACACGGTTGAAGTTGTTTTCACGTAAAAATACTCTCCACCTCTTCCATGAAAAATTCCCCCCTCAAGACAATCCCATTCCTGTCGACTTTTGGAAGGTGTTTCTTCATTTTTCGATAATCAGGCAATTTTCTCAAACTCATAGCTTTTTGACTGGCAACACTAAAGTTAATGGATCCTAAATATTTTGG
Organism: Artemia sp. Qi Xiang Cuo; assembly: GCF_049724085.1. Taxonomy (NCBI): domain Eukaryota; kingdom Metazoa; phylum Arthropoda; class Branchiopoda; order Anostraca; family Artemiidae; genus Artemia; species Artemia sp. Qi Xiang Cuo. The sequence goes on from NC_142811.1 coordinate 25,484,920, forward strand.
AAACAACCTCTATTTTCTGTCCGTTTTTAAGTTTTGATGTTGCTCCTTGCTTTCAGTTGAAGAAACTTTTTTATAATTTAATTTCTGATCACGGTGGGCTGGGCACGGTTGAAGTTGTTTTCACGTAAAAATACTCCCCCCAAAACACTTTTCAGCCATTTCTTGTTAAAAATTTTTATTTCTTAACTATTTAAAATTGACAACACATCGAAGTATATTTTAAATTCACAACAATGTCCAAACATCACTTGTGTATTATACAATACACAATCAACACATCCCCCTCCAACACACTTTTCAGCAATGCCTTTTTAAATTTGTTAATTTCTTAAATATTCCAATTTGACAGCACTGTCCAATACTCAATTGATGATTATACAGTACACAATCACCCCTTATGTCGTAACTATTTTAAATTGACAACACATCGAAGTATATTTTAAATTGACAACACTCTCCAAACATCACTTGGGTATTATACAGTACACAATCAACCCATCTCCCCCCAAAAACACTTTTCAGCCATTTCTTGTTAAATTTTTTATTTCTTAACTATTTTAAATTGACAACACATCGAAGTATATTTTAAATTGACAACACTATCCAAACATCACTTGTGTATTATAAATTACAAAATTAACCCATCACCCCCCCCCCAAAACACATTTCAGCCATTACTTGTTAAATTTTTTTATTTCTTAACTATTTGAAATTGACAACACATCGAAATATATTTTAAATTGACAACACTATCCAAACATCACTTGTGTATTATACAGTACACAATCAACCCATCTCCCCCCAGAACACTTTTCAGCCATTTCTTGTTAAATTTTTTTATTTCTTAACTATTTTAAATTGACAACACATCGAAGTATATTTTAAATTGACAACACTGTCCAAACATCACTTGTGTATTATTCAGTACACAATCAACCCATCTCCCCCCAAAACACTTTTCAGCCATTTCTCGTTAAATTTTCTTATTTCTTAGCTATTTTAAATTGACAACACATCGAATTATTCGCAAATGCTAAACTCTTTTTTTTCCACCTTAATAGTGTCAAATTTGCAAATGCTAAACCCTTTTTTTGTAGATGTCAATCAAACGCCAAGGAACGTAATCCCCCCGAACACGTCAAACTGTTTCCAAGGCAGATTAGCTTTTTAGAATGTCCACGTGTAAGTTTAATGTCACAGCCATGGGTTTTTCTTGCGCAATTCATGTACCCTTCATATTGTATACACTATTATCTTGCCCAGTTTCTTGTATCCTTTCATGTATCCCTGAAACTGTACACAAGGTAACTACTGATACTCCCCCACAACCCTTAGGGCAAGGGTTTTAAGTAATGCCCTGGGGGCATATAAGGTTTTTATAGAAGGCGTTGTCGTAGAAACTTCAAAAAAGGCTCATTCGATTGGAAATTCAAAGGCATAGTGCTTTTTTTAATAGTCGAAAGTGATTGGAGGGCAACTAGCCCCCCCACGCACATCATTCCCCCAAACACATCCAATCAAAATTCTAAGATAGCCATTTTGTTCAGCGTAGTTGATTTCCAGATAAAAAAATATTTTTTTGAGGAGGACACTCCCCCACAACTCTCAAGGCAAGGGTTTGAAGTTATACCCTGGGGGCATATAAGGTTTTTATAGAAGGCGCTGTCGTAGAAACTTCAAAAAAGGCTCATACGATTGGAAATGCGAAGGCTAGTGCCCTTTTTAATAGTCGAAAGTGATTTGAGGGCAACTAACCCCCCTTTCACGCCCACCTTTTCCCCAAACACATCCAATCAAAATTTTAAGAAAGCTATTTTATTAAACGTACTTTTAAGCTCTGGAAATTAGGTATTTGAGGATGACAACTCCCCCCCCCAGCTCTCAGGGCAAGGGTTGTAATTTAAGGATTCTCCAAATCCTTCCCACTATTTCTTATGGAAGGGATGCTCGTATAAACTTTAGAGAGGGCTCATTTGATTGGAAATTGAAAGTTCTTGTTCACTTTTTAAGAGTCAAAAGAGAAAGAGATTGGAGGGCAACTAGCTCCCCTCCCCCTCCTCCACGCCATAAATGCATCAGCTAAAAATTCTGAGACAGACATTTTGTTAAAATAGTTCATAGTTCTGATAACAAAAAACTCCGGTGTCGACACAGCCCACCAGGGCCCGGGGGTAGGCGTTTTAAGTTATGCCCTGGGGGCATAAAAACATTCAAACAATCATTAAATAAACAATCAATGCAATCAAACATACCATAGATATTAATGTAAATTAATAAATAAATTTGGTGCTGATATTAATCTAAATTAATAAATAAATTTCTGCTGGGTGGAATTTAACGCGGTGGAATTATCAGCAGGAGAAGAAAATGTTCTTTGAGGGAGGAGAAATTTCCCAGGGGTGGGTTTTCAAAATGTGAATTATTCAGGGAGGGGACGACTAAACCCATTCAATAATATTCTGAATTTTACATCTGAAAGTAACGGGAATAAAGAATCAACGGAAATGTCAGAGACAGCACTTCAGGTTCCTTTAGACGATTTTGTTCGTGTCTTTTGAAAAAAGACATTTTCAGAAGACAGATTATTTCCATTTGTATTACTTTCTCTGTGGCTGCTCAATCATGCATGTGAGGGGGAGACTTCCCCCCACCACTGTCTACGCTAAGGTTTCAGTTTTTATCTCAAGGCTTAAAAATGAACGCAATGCGATCAAAATATAACTCAAAATAACATAGAATAATATATGCACATAACACGGAACAATTAATCGAAATTGCATATTATGAGTTGAGGCTCACCATTCCACAATCTATGAAATCAATCCTGCAATAACTGAAAATATAAATTATTGTTGAGTATTTTTAAGGTCTTCCACAACTCAAACGGTCCAACATTCTACAGCCCAATGAGTCTGTCTAATCTCCTAAATTGGGAACGGAAGAGATAAGTGAAGTTCGGCCCTGCATTGGATGAATCTCCATCCTCCCCCTCCCCCTCTCCTACTGTCTACGCTAAAGTTTTCTTCTTTATGCCAACTACGCCATCCCACCCCAAAGACTTTAATAAGGTAAAGTATTGTATGGGAAGAACACATAGTTTTCTATTCGAATAATAAAAGCCTAGACTGATTTGAATGGCTTTTCAGACAGAAAGAGAATGTTCAAAAGTCTACATTTCAGGAGACGAAAAAAAAATTCTCATTTACGGAATCTAAATTATAAACTTGGTATATCTACCCGAAGTTTTAATACCATCATTCAAGCAGAGCCAGGAACACTAAGGGTATAACTTTCTAGTCCCAGCGAACAAAAGCCAACCAGTTTTTGTGCTAGTTGGCATTGGGTTTTCAGATTTTCTATTGTTTATAATCCATTCTCACTCTGGGGCATGTCAATATAAATGGTTTTTAAACATATGAACTAGCGAACCGACTCAACCATAATAAATGGTATAAGTAAGACTTCAAAGATACATATGCAGGGAATGGGAAATCCTTCAAAAATGACTTACATGCACTAATGACCCAGCCATTTTGTCAAGAAATGATCCAGTAAATACAGATGTCTCGTGACCACACCTTGCAAAGACGTGTTGCTGAGAACATTCAATATAGGTCCTGAAAGAGCTGAAACGAAAGGATTTATATAAAACAAGTATATTTTCTACTAGTATTTTGAACAGCAGATGAAAACGAGACCAAAATATACAGAAAATCCTGGGATAATTTGAACAACAAAAGAAAAAAAGCAGTTATGCAATTGTTTTTATTTTCAGATCGCCGTCCAAAACTCACTTAAAAAAAAATTCTCTTTTGGGGGTAAATTCAGAACCGGTAAAAATTTATCTCGTAGTCAAGTCTCTGTATTGCATATTTATTATCTTTATATATGTTTAATCCATCCCTAAATTAATGAACAGAACTTTTTGCATTTTTGTACATGAACTGTACTTAACACCATAAAAACAGTAGAAAGAAAAAAAGCACAAAATTCCCATAAAAATGACGCAATCCGTTTACAATATATGAGGCAAATCATTCGCGAAGGCCAAAGACACAAGCTCCTTACGATCTTGCTAGAGCGGAGTGAGTTCCATCAAAAAGCCGACGAAGCAGCCAAACAGGCTCTTTTGAATAGCAAAAAATAAAATATTCACACTTATTTTTTAAATGTAGAAACATACTAGTTTATTTCCAGTGTTATTTATTTCAATTTTTAACCATGCCACATCATCTTCACTTATCCTTTTATTTAGGTTTAAGATCTCATAATATATTGTCAGAAACAATCTTCTGTAGGCTCGCCGAAACACGGCTGTTGGAAAAATTTCACCAATACAAAATAAATATTTTCATGCAAAAATTTCTTTTACAGCTAAAGATATTAAATAATGGACTAATTTCAAGAATTTATGTTTAAAAATACTAAAGAGCCTGGTGAATTTAAAAAAAAACTGAAAGGGGAGCTATTTATCAAACTTAAATTCATTTTCTTTGTTCTCTATTTGACTTCTATCATGTCCCAGTAGGGACATGATATGCAGTTAGCTGCTTTTGTTATTGTTATTATTTCTTATGGCTATGTTTATTATCTATTATTTTATTTGTTGTTACTTTCCGTAGTGAATTTAAAGATATTGAACGGAATTTGATTGCATTTCTTATTCAGACTATGTTCAACCGTTTGGTTCTGTGTGAACCAGAAAGGTTTAGTTTGTTTGTATGTAGATCTATATTTTCAATAAATTAAATTCAAAAATTTTAAAATAACCAACGAGATGATGATCTAATAGCAAAAGGGCAATTTCTCTAGTTTTATGCTATAAATATACCCAGGCCCCAGATGCATACAAAACCCAAATTTATAAGAAAGACCAAAATAGACTGGATAGAAAAGCCACATAAAGAAAGAAAAACGAGCAAAAAGGGGGTTTTTAAAGGTCAAATGAAAATACTGAAAAAACACAACAAAGCGAATATTTCGAGAGGACAAACGCCTCTCTTCTTCAGCGCGAAACGAAATAATGTATCCAAGGAAAGTACCGAAGAAAAAAACAACAAAAAACAAACACGGAAAGTCAATGTGAAAACAACCAAAAACCAAAGTAAAAACCAAAAACTTAAAATATGAATAACATTGAATAAAAGCAAGGAAGTATAGGAATTAAAAACAAATCTCTAACTGCCATAAACGTAAGTTACTTACCAATACCTGTAATTTGTACAAAATCCCAAAAATGCTGAAGCGTCGCCAGCGGATACTAGCGAACAGTTATTTAAAATAAAATATTGCAATCAAATTAATAGTCTTATGTGCGGAATACTTGAAAGTTTTTGTCAAAAGGGCGTACAAGTGGATGTTCTGGAATTTCTGATTTTCGAAAACGCTCAAATCCAGCCGTCTAAAATTAATAGACATAGGCCCTTTTGGCGTAATTGCTTTTCAAGAATTTGGAGTTACGTCCTTTCGAAAAAACGCTCAAATTGGTCAAAATTCCAAATAGGCCCATTTTGAATAGCCAATGTTTTCGAAGTAAGTCCTTAACTCCTTTTCAGAAACAAGAGGACTTTAACCCTTTTCGACTCTTGGATACCAAAACCATAAAGCACGCTTTCGATTTTTGTCTTTGAGTTTAAACGCATTTGCTTGAATTTCAACAATTGTTGTTAGTAAGGCCGTTTTCAAAAGTGAAGCCTAACACGAAAAAAAAAAAATGGATGGCCGGATCCATACATTTTTCAGAGCGCAATTTTACAAATTCTGCACCAACATAAATTTAACACAGTCCATGCTTGTACAAAACCATGTGCCAACATCAATTAGGACTATTTTGTCCACTTGGATTATAGGACATTAACGTCAAAGCGAGCCCAGTCGTTTTTAATTTTCTTCTTTGTTTCACATAAAAAATTGAATAATTACCAGTGAGATTAAAAATTGTATTATCAAAAAGTTAGTGATAACGAACTGTAAGTAAGGAGCGACCCGGCTCAATAGTAACCTAAACTCTAAAAAATAGAATTTTAATACCAATTGATACATCAAAGGAACGTCGAAAAAAATCTAATAACTATATCTTTGAGGATGAATTAATCCCCCACAGTCCCCTGGGAAGGGCTGCAAGTTATGAACTTTGTCCATTGTTACATATAGTATTAGTTATGGGGACGTATATAGACGTTTTCAGGGGGGATTTTTTGGGGGGAGTCGGAGAGAGACGGTTACGTGTGAGGATCTTTCCAAGGAGGAAGTTTTGATGGGGGAAGGGACATTTCTATGAAGGGGCCACCAGATTTCCCAGCATCATTTAAAAAACGATCAGAAATTAAATAAAACCAAACATGTTTTTTTTAACGTTAAAACGACCAAAAATTATTACGTACACGAGGAGGTTTGCCCCCTAGTCAATACATCGCTCTTTACGCTAAGTTTTTTAGTACTTTCAAAAGGGTTATTTATTCTAATTGAACGGCCTTTGTGATTCAGGGGTCATCCTTAAAGAATTGGTATAAAATTCGAACTTTAGCGTAAAGAGTGAGGTATTGACTAGGGGGCAAACCCTCTTACACACGTAATAATCTATCTCTGTTCGTTTTAAGTTTTAATGTTGCTCCTTACTTTCAATTGAAAAAACTTGTTTTTTGTATTTAATTTTCAAAAGGACTCAAGTATAATCCAAACAACCTACCAGCAAAGCTTCCAAGTAGTTTGAATAGCATCTTCATCATACGTGTCAAACTCATCAAAAGAATTCACAGAATGGACTTGGTCCTGATATACAGAAGCACATTGCTCATATCCTGATTGAACAGAACGCATACACAAAGCATGGTTCAAGTATTCTAGAAAATCAAAGTTACGGATGAGCTATGAAACAAGAATCAATTTAGAGCAGGCCTCAGAATCTGCGGTACAGAAACAACATATTTTACCGTAACATTTCTTTTTCTGTTTTTTTTTTTTTTTTTTTTCTTGCGGTGCTAACACAACGATACAGTTGTAACCTACAGTGAGTTGTCAATAGGACTGGCTATATTTGTTCTTTTCCAATAATTTTTTATCCTTTAGTTTTTGACGCTTTTGGGAACTTTACAGGATCAAGCGTAAAATTATTTACGCTTGAAACTACTTCAGACGAAAACCTTGAATTCTTTCCTTTATTGAATTTCCTTCAACTATCAAAATAATCCAGCTCTTTTTCTGATAATTCGAACTACTATTTTCTCCTCCATGTTTGTTTATTTGGCATACAGCAACTATTTTCTGATCAGGGCGAGGCCAGTATTTAATGGTATTTTTAACACATTTCAGTGAATCAATCAAGAGCCTGACTATTTTTAGACTTGGAAGCAGAACGGCTCATATGCCAATTTCCATAAAAAATTTATTTTTAAAAGTCTTCGTCCTATGGAGCGGGGTAAGGGCATGGTTATGCTGCCGGTGATTTATCCCTGAATTCGGTGTTTTTTCAAACTTCAGTAAATTTTCATGTAGTTCTGTCTTACATGGAATCTTGTAGCTCACCCTTTTCTGTATTCGACAAAAGCTATTGAACGAATTCCCCTTTTACTCCCACATTTTATCAGCAATCATAAATGTTAGCCGTTTAAGTGAAGACCTGTGCAACTTTCCGTTTATGAAGACAATTCAGATGATGGGGAAGGTAAGATGCCTATGCTCTACCTCATTAAGGTTAGAAGCAACTTCTGGTTTTATTACGGTGGTAGGTGACATTTATTATACTTGGGAAATTTTCTTAGTGCTGGTGGCAACACTGGGTGACACTGGGTGAATTTTTTAGGCTTAGTTTCGTCTTTTCTTCCATCAAAGGACTTCGCGACCAGAAGGGATTTTTTATAGCCCTTTCTTTTACCGATCAACGACAATCCAATGGTGCTAGAAAAGACAAAATCGAATCCCGAAATCCGCTAATAAAAGAATGTCAGCACTAGCAATCTACTAGAAATTTATTTATATATCTACGCAAAGACACGTACGCTGTAAAACTTGGTTAAGGAATGATTCGGGGCAAAAAGTCTATATGTTATCTCTAGGCTCATACAGATGGTGCTCAATAGGCAACAAATTCAAAAATTTCACAATTTTCATGAAATTTTACTGACTTAAAAAGAAATTAGTTGGTGAATAAATTCAATAGACACTGAAATAAATCTTAAACAGGAGCAAGTTCTTTTGAAGAGTAAGTTACGAAGAAGAATATTACAAGTAACCCATATCGGCTTTCACAACTTTCCCAGGGATTGCTTCTGAAAGTTTACGAAACCATTTTTCATAAAGACCACACCAAAAAGAAACACCCCCAAAGTCTATATGGACCTTAATTATAGCATCATAGATAATAATATATTAATATCATATAAAGCAAATATTATATAATAGCACCATACTGAGCAGAAATCCCTATCCAATAGTTAGGAGTATACTTCACCTTTTTGATATTCTTCGTCCAAACAAAGATCTTGAATGACTTTTTCAGTTCCAGCATAAAGCATATGAAAAAATTCACCATGCCCAGGGTCCAAACATCGTTTCGAGTAGTTTGTAATACAATCTAAGCCCCCAAGGAGCTTTCTACAACGGAAAAGTTAATAATAATATTTAGAAGACTGATATTGAGTGAAATCAAATAACCATCCAAGCTTAGAATTTCTCACTAATATATGTAAAGATATGTCCATGGTAAATTCGAAGTCGTTAGAGGCAAAGGTTTCTTGAGGAGCAGTAAAAAAGCGTGTTAAAAAACTATTAAACCCTTCGATTTAACAAATAAATAACGATTTGTTCAAGGATTTCAGGTGAAATGTCGTTTCAGAATCCTAAAAAGACAAATAAAAAATTCTCAAAGACATTGAACGCTTAATCACATTAAACCAAAAATAAATAAATAATAAAAGGTAAAAACAGATAAAATATATAAAACGTCAACCTTAAACAAAGAGAAAATACAACAAATAAGTGCGGTATTACAACTCACCTCAAGTTCCCCAAAAGGCTACACACCAGAGAATAATTTGCATTTAACTGAAAATAAAACTGATGATTTGATATAGTTTTATTTACTCGATTAGGTTTTCTGTACCTTTAAAAGGAGGCGCCTTGTAAGGACACTCTATACTATACTGGTAGCAAGAGTTGACAAGCCCTGTGTATTTCAACAAACCCAACCACAAGTAGTACCTCCTTCTTTTACCCAATTAATTCATAAAAATTATATATATATATATATATATATATATATATATATATATATATACATAATGTATTACGGTAATTACTCGGCCAAAAAAAAAAAAAAAAAAAAAAAAAAAAAAAAAAAAAAAAAAATCTGTCTTCCTACTTTAGTAACTGAAATAAATGAGCACTTGAACAGGGTCTAGACCCTACTCATCCATCCAGTTCCCCAGGACAAAACAGTATATCCATTCCGATAATCCGAAAATCAAGTCCAAATTAGAGCAAAATCAACATCAATAAGTATACGTCAATGTTCCGAAACCAAGCTATAGCACCTTAAATCTACAAAAACTTTATATTCCCAAGGTAATCACCACATATCGGGGCTCATCAGATAAAAACTCATTGCCTAAACGGGTTTCGGCGCTTAAATTTCATTACCCAGGCAAAATGAGCGCGCCATGCCATAATCTGGCATACCCCTATGTAGTGACACCTATGGAATAATCATAAACAAAATCCAAAATATCCCAAAAATATAAAAAAATATATACCCCAAAAAAAAATTTTCCAAGCATCCTTAACCAACCTTCAATTAACACTGAGAGCCAAACCTTCAGCCAATTTAAATCCAAATATTTACATAGCACTAGCCATCCCCCGGAACAATTTCACTTTCACTCAAATTCTAAGAATTATATCATACTTTAATCTTTACCACATGTGTCGCAACTAACCCTAAATTACCGGGAAGATAACCCAGATTCCTTCAACAGGTTACCGTAAAATATCATTCAAGATATCTTGATAACTTTTATTATATTTATGGAAAAGCTGATTATACTGAAAACAATACTTTTTAAATTGCCAAGCAAGTTTATTGGCGGAAAAACCTCTTACGATTAGCTTCTTGCTAAGTAACATACATATGCTTCTATAATCGATGTAATTAGTACAAATTTTTGCATATCTAAATAGTTGGGAAAAATACGATAAATATGTTATATTCGAATGAATATTACTTTTTGGAAATGGAAAATTAACTATTTCAAAATTAAAATCGTCTGTTTTATTATATATTTAAAAAATTATTGTATTATTAGCTGCCACATTAATTTCTAAATCTAGAAAATGGTCATAATTGCCATTCCCATTACTAGATTCCAGCTTTAACTCTGGTGGATATATTTTACTTGAAATCTCTAAAAAAATTTGAACAATGTATCACCAGAAGGTATCTAAATATCTTTTATTATTTGAGAGCAAATATTTTATGTTACTTGGATTCTTTTTATCCATCATATAATCATATTCTATATAATTTAAAAACAGGTCCGCTATAACTGGATTGGCATTACCCCCCATAGGAATTCCAATACTTTGATTATATAGATTACCATTAAATTTTATAAAGTATTAAATAGAACAAATTCTAGTAGATCAAAAGTCATATCTGGGCTGTAACATCTTGAACTAGTGGTACTATTAAAATAATTATTCCATCTCGCTTTCTTATTATACGTATCAATTTTTAAAAACGGTAAATTGGACAAAAGAAAAGTTTTCTTAATAATCTTTTTTAAATATATAAATACTAAATTAATGGGTAAATTTGTATATAATGTAGTGAAATCAAACGAGTCCACTCTTTTGCATGAAACTAAAACAAGAGAGTCTATTACTTGCAGCGAATTATTAACGCTCCAGTATGGATTAAACTTAAAAATTTTTTTTATTCCCGAGCAATATGCCTCAAATTTTCAAATATATATATATATATATATATATATATATATATATATATATATATATATATATATATATATATATATATATATATATATATATATATATATATATATATATATACTACTACTAACAACTCATCGCAGCACCAAGCCGCCTGAGGCCAACACAGCTACGCACTCTCCTCCTCCACCCCAATCTATTCAAATCCTCCCTTTTTACACCCGCCCACGAAGTTCCCATTTCCTTTAAATCTTTCTTTATGGCGTTCTCCCACTCCAGACGGGGACGACTTGGTTTCCGTTTAGCCCTAGATGGTTGCCCGAAAAGAACAATCTTCGGCAATCTGTCATCCTTCATCCGCACAACATGCCCTAACCACCTCAACCTTTCTTTCATTATAGATCTAGAAAGCGGTATTGAACCATATTTTTCGTATAGCCTATTGTTTGAAATACGGTCAGTCAGCCGGGTACCCAGAACAATCCTTAAGCAATTTTTCCGGAAAACATCTAGCAAATCTTCATCCACTTTTCGGAGCGTCCATACTTCAGAGCCATATTTGACCACTGTCATCACTGTAGCTTCTAAGATTCTAATCTTGGTTAGCAGACTTATCTTCCTATTCTTCCAGACTTTTTTTAACTGTGAAAAAACACCCTGAGCCTTGGCTATTCTATTTTTAACATCTTCACTGCTCCCACCATCTTTACTAATAATACTACCAAGGAAAGTAAAGCTGCCCACCTGATCAATCTTTTCATTACCCAACGTCACCTTTTCATCTTCACTTATTCCTAGCCTTAGCGACTTAGTCTTCCTAACATTAATTTTCAAACCAATTCTAGCACCCTGAACTCGCAAAACTTCTAAAAGTTCATTCATTTTGCTCACAGTTTCCTCTAGGATGCTTAAATCATCAGCATAATCTACGTCCAGGAGACTTTTTCTCTCCATTTGATTCCGTGGCCTCCCATTGCCTTTCCTGTGCTCCCTAAAAAAAAGTCCATCAAAATAATCCATACAAAGGGGGATAGAACACAACCCTGATTAACTCCTGATTTAATACAAAACCAGCTGCTAACCTAATTTCCTACCTTAACCGCAGCAGTGTTATTCTCGTACATAGCACTAATCACTTTAATGTATTTGTCTGGTATACCATACAAGGATAAAACCTTTACTAAAGCTCTTCTATCACCAGCATCGAACGCTTGCTCATAATCTATAAAACTGAGGACCAAAGGTGTTTGAAAACTTAGGCACTTCTCAATTATTAACCTAAGAGTGAAAATTTGGTCAACACATCCTCTACCTTTTCTAAAACCGCACTGCTCTTCTCTTAAAACTTTGTCTACGGCATCTCTCAGTCTAAAAAGTATATATATATATATATATATATATATATATATATATATATATATATATATATATATATATATATATATATATATATATATATATATATATATATATATATATATATATATATATATATATATATATATATATATATATATATATATATATATATATATATATATATATATATATATATATATATATATATATATATATATATATATATATATATATATATATATATATATATATAAACCAACCAGTTTTCATTTTTTAATGCAAAACTATTTATTTAGTACTTACGGGCACAGTGAATCAAACTCTTCCTTAGAAGTTGCAAAACCAAGATTTCTATTACTCGTTACAACTTTCAAGGGATCCGTACAATTGTTCAAAGATTCTTGTCGACATTGAAGGTAGGACTTCACATTATCTAAAAACAAAAATTCAAAATTTAGAAAAGATTTGTGTCTAAAAGAGCAGGATTAGTTGGAAATTGTAAAATTTAAGTAATTAACACACCATAGTATCAGTCTGTAAGTATTTTGAACCCTGAGCCAGAAATTGTTTAACAAAATATTACAATTTTAAAATCTTTAACAAACAAGGGAAACCGTAGTTTAGAGATGCAACCTAATTTGTTTTTATTTATTTATCTTATATAGATTAATTGATTTATATATATATATATATATATATATATATATATATATATATATATATATATATATATATATATATATATATATATATATATTTAATTAAATGTGTGCTTAATTATTGGTATCCTCATTTGTTTTTATGACATGTCTTTCCTTGCACTTTTTGAAGTCTTTTTTTTTTGTTTTTCTTTTACGTCTTTTTTTTCTTCGACTTTTTTTTCCTCGGTAGGCTATTGTTAATGAAAAGGCTATTGTTGATGTGAGCGTTATAATTGCAGCCGCCTAAAGAAATCTAGATAAGTTATACTAAAGTCTACCGGAAGAAATTCCCATAGACTGACATGCAAAGTTGTCGCTTCCTAAAAGTTTCTTTTTGCTGCTGATGTGACTGCTGACGTGGAATCTTACTTACTTAAACTTAAATCCACCTACGCCTGGGGGTGCATAGGGCAGTAACGGTTGACCTCCAACTTGACCGATCTTGTGCCAAAGACCGAAGTTCGTTTAGAGTGGCTTGGAATCTCGTCGCCTCTTTCTCTAGGGATCGACCAAGTGTGCTGCCTTGTCTTCCACTTATTTGAATGCCGGGTGGGGTCCAACGCCATAAATCGTGTGGGAGGCGTCCTTCGCTCATGCGGGTCATATGCCCCCAGTACTTCAATCTTCTCTTCTGATCTCGGCAGTCACCAGTGGTTGTTCGGTATCAGACCTTATCTGGGCGTTTGTTACTCAATCAGTCCAATTTACTGCAAGGATTCTACGCAGGCAATTATTCTCGAAGCCAACTAGTCCTTTCTAAGCCTTCTTTGATATGCTCCAAGACTCGCATACATATAAAAGTAAACAGAATACATTGCTGCTAAACAGTCGCTATTTCAACTTCTAAGAGAAGTTACCACATTTTCAAATATTCTTCAGCTGAGAAAATGCTCCACCTGCACATGCTATGCGTAGCAAGACTACTCTATCACAATTCCCATCTTGGGTAATTGTACTACCGAGGTACTTAAATTTTCTGACCTCTTCTATATCAGTGCCTTCGTATCAAATGCCAGCTGTAATAATTGTCGCTACTCCATTTAAAATGCTTTTTATTTTCTCAATATTAATCTTCAGGCCCATAGGGGTACCTTTCGCTGCTAATTCGTTTAGATTATATTGAACGTTTTCTTGGCAGTGGGCTGCGAGAGTGATATCGTCATAGTAAACGCAGTCGTGTATTTGAAAATCGTAGCTTAGTTGTGTGCCTTCTATAAACTGGCAAGCTAAAAGCATAGAGCATATAAGCAATATGAAAAATGTTAGACACAGTAAACATTTTTAAGGCACACCGAACTCGACAGGGAGCAACTCTGACAGCCCATTCTCCATCTGAGCTCTATAAACCTATGCAGCATATGAGGCTTTGATCATATTCACAATTGTTATAGGTATTCTATACACTAGGAGAATTTGACACATTGCCTCTCGGTGCACAGAGTCAAATGCTTTCAAGAAGCCTATAAACTCTAAAATAATCTACACTTCGCATTCATTTGAATCCTCCAGTAGAACACGTAAGCTAAATATCAGGCCGCAGCAAGAACGATTTGGGCGAAACCATGTTGCTCATCCCTTAAAATTAAGTCTACTTGAGTCTGAATTCTAATGAGTATAATCTGACATAGAACTTTACTCCCGACTGTCTGGAGTGTGATACCTCTCCAGTTATCGCATGATTTCTTTCGACCTTTCTTGAAGAGTTTCACGATAATGCCTTTATTTCAGTCAGGAGGGACAGCCTCGTTGTCCCACACCCTACCAAGCAGCTTAAATAGTGAGCCGGTGAGAGCTTTTTTCCCATATTTCAACAGCTCCGGAGGGACTCCGTCGCATCCATCTGCTTTCCCATTTTTTAGCGACTTCAGGGCTATTATAACTTCCTGAAAGAGGATGGGGCCCGAATAGATATCCAAATTAAATAGGGGCACGTCAGGAACCAACAGTGGCTTATTGGGTCATCCAAGAAATATTCACTCCAACGGTTCTGAACATCTACCTGATTGGTAAGCAGCTGCCCACTTTTATCCTCTTTGAAGGGACAAGGGTTTTTTTTGCGCGCCCGAAAGCTTCTTAGTAAGTATATAGACTATCACCCCAACTGGCTGCTCTTTCTGCCTCAGCTGCTATGTTCTCAGCAAATCTTCTCTTGTCATTCCTGGCACACGTTTTCACAGTAGAAGTGACCCTAAAGCTCGTGTCACGCACCCCTGCTGCCATCTACAATTTAGTTTAATACTGACATTACCACGTGGTTTATGGTTTTCTCACTGAGAATGAAAAAACAGGAATTTTCTCACATTTATGTCTGTTTTCATGGACGGTTATGTGTGTTGTTCGATTTATTTGATGTTTTTCATGGATGTCAACATCAAATTATGGATGTTTAATGGTTTTTGTCAGTGAGAATTTGAAAAACAGGAACTTTGTCACATTTATGGATGTCAACAGCAATTCATGTCTGGTTTATGGTTTTCTCACTGAGAATGAAAAAACAGGAATTTTCTCACTTGGATTTACATAATCGCTAGGGGGAAATTATTGATTCACGAAGGGGGGAATTAAGAAACAAACATGGCATCACTGTTGTTTGGATAGCCTAGCCTGAGAATTTGATTTACATAATCGTTATGGAAATTATTGATTCACGAAGGGAGGAATTAAGAAACAAACATGGCTTCATTAATCTTTAGACCTGAAGGATTTATTGTGTTTGGTTGTGGTTTACCTTGTCACAGTTACATTTTCTTGATTTTTCAAAGTTCATTTTGAATTTATTTCATTGAAATTCAAGAGTTGGAATATTTAATTAGTTGTTTGTTTTTGTTTACATTGTCACAGTTAAATTTTCTTGTTTTTTCATAGTTCATTGTGAATTTCTTTCTTTGAAATGCAAGAGTTGGAATATTTCAGTAGTGTTTGGTCTTGGTTTACCTTGTCACAGTCACATTTTCTTGATTTTTCAAAGTTCATTTTTAATTTCTTTCGTTGAAATGCAAGAGTTGCAATATTTCAGTAGTGTTTGGTCGTGGTTTACCTTGTCACAGTTACATTTTCTTGATTTTTCAAAGCTCATTTCGAATTTCTTTCATTGAAAAGCAAGAGTTGGAATATTTCAGTAGTGTTTGCTTATGGTTTACCTTGTCACAGTTACATTTTCTTGATTTTTTAAAGTTCATTTGAATTTCTTTCGTTGAAATGCAAGAGTTGGAATATTTCAGTAGTGTATGGTTATGGTATACCTTGTCACAGTTACATTTTCTTGATTTTTCAACGTTCATTTTGAATTTATTTCGTTGAAATGCAAGAGTTGGAATATTTCAGTAGTGTTTGGTTATGGTTTACCTTGTCACAGTTACATTTTCTTGATTTTTGAAAGTTCATTTTGAATTTCTTTCGTTGAAATGCAAGAGTTGGAATATTTCTTGTGTATTTTGTTGTGGTGTACATTCTTAGTTTAACACTATCGTACACCATGTCAGAGTTACTTTTTCATTTTTTTTATATGCTCATTTTTTATTTCTTTCAGACTAATTATCGTGTTGTTATCTTTAATTAGTGCTTTTGCGCGGTTTAAAATGTCACAGGTACATTTTAATGATTTTTTAAAGTTTATTTTGAATTTCTTTCATTAAAATGCAAGAGTTGGACCATTTCAGTAGTCTTTGGTTTTGGTTTACCTTGTCACAGTTACATTTTCTCGATTTTTCAAAGTTCATTTTGAATTTCTTTCATTGAAATGCAAGAGTTGGAATATTTCAGTAGTGTTTGGTTGTGGTTTACCTTGTCACAGTTACATTTTCTTGATTTTTCAAAGTTCATTTTGAATTTCTTTCGTTGAAATGCAAGAGTTGGAATATTTCAGTAGTGTATGGTTATGGTATACCTTGTCACAGTTAAATTTTCTTGATTTTTCAATGTTAATTTTGAATTTATTTCTTTGAAATGCAAGATTTTGAATATTTCATAAGTGGTTGGTTTTTTATTAAAAAGTCAAATATAAAAAATATTTATTTTTAATTTTTAATATTTTTTATCTTACTTTTAAATGCAATAGTTTGACTATATAAATAGTTTTTGGTTGTGGTTTACCGTGTCACAGTTACATTTTCTTGATTTTTCAAAGTTCATTTTGAATTTCATTCATTGAAATGCAAGAGTTGGAATATTTTAGTAGTGTTTGGTTGTGGTTTACCTTGTCACAGTTACATTTTCTTGATTTTTCAAAGTTCATTTTGAATTTCTTTCGTTGAAATGCAAGAGTTGAAATATTTCAGAAGTGTTTTGTTGTGGTTTACCTTGTCACAGTTACATTTTCTTGATTTTTCAAAGCTCATTTTGAATTTCTTTCGCTGAAATGCAAGACTTGGAATATTTCAGTAGTGTTTAATCATGGTTTACCTTATCACAGTTACATTTTCTTGATTTTTCAAAGTTCATTTTGAATTTCTTTCATTGAAATGCAAGAGTTGGAATATTTCAGTAGCGTTTGGTTATGGTTTAACTTGTCACAGTTACATTTTCTTGATTTTTGAAAGTTCATTTTGAATTTCTTTCGTTGCAATACAAGAGTTGGAATATTTCAGTAGTGTTTGGTTGTGGTTTACCTTGTCAAAGTTACATTTTCTTGATTTTTCAAAGTTCATTTTTAATTTCTTTCGTTGAAATGCAAGAGTTGGAATATTTCAGTAGTGTTTGGTTGTGGTTTACCTTGTCACAGTTACATTTTCTTGATTTTTCAAAGTTCATTTTGAATTTCTTTCGTTGAAAAGCAAGAGTTGTAATATTTCAGTAGTGTTTGGTTGTGGTTTAAATTGTCAAAGTTACATTTTCTTTATTTTTCAAAGGTCAATTTGAATTTCTTTAGTTGAAAAGCAAGAGTTGGAATATTTCAGTAGTGTCTGGTTTTGGTTTACCTTGTCACATTTACATTTTCTTGATTTGTCAAAGTTCATTTTGAATTTATTTTGTTCAAATGCAAGAGTTTGAATATTTAAGTAGTGTTTGGTTGTGGTTTTCATTGTCACATTTTGATTTTCTTTATATTTCATATTTAATTTTTAATTTTTTTCTTTGAAAATCAAGAGTTGTAATATTTCAGTAGTGTTTTGTCGTGGTTTACCTTGTCATAGTCACATTTTCTTGATTTTTCAAAGTTCATTTTGAATTTCTTTCGTTGAAATGCAAGAGTTGGACTATTTCAGTAGTGTTTGGTCGTGGTTTACCTTGTCACAGTTACATTTTCTTGATTTTTCAAAGCTCATTTCGAATTTCTTTCATTGAAATGCAAGAGTTGGTATATTTCAGTAGTGTTTGGTTATGGTTTACCTTGTAACATTTAAATTTTCTTGATTTTGCACAGTTCATTTGAATTTCTTTCGTTGAAGTGCAAGATTTGGAATATTTCAACAGTGTTTGGGTATGGAATACCTTTTCAAAGTTACATTTTCATGATTTTTCAAAGTTCATTTGAATTTAATTCATTGAAATGCAAGAGTTGGAATATTTCAGTAGTGTATGGTTATGGTTTACCTTGAAAAAGTTTAATTTTCATTATATTTAAAATTTATTTTTTAATTAATTTCGTTGAAATGCAAGAGTTGGAATATTTAAGTATTGTTTGGGTGTGGTTTACCTTGTCACAGTTACATTTTCTTGATTTTTCATTGTTCATTTGAATTTCTTTTTTAGAAATGCAAGAGTTGGAAAATTTCAGTGGTGCTTGGTCGTGGTTTAACTTGTCACTGTTACATTTTCTTGACTTTTCAAAGTTCATTTTGAATTTCATTTTTTGAAATTCAAGATTTGGTATACTTCTCTAGTGTTTGGTTGTGTTTTACCTTGTCAAAGTTACATTTTAATTATGTTTAATATTTATTTTTTGAATTTATTTCTTTTTAATGAAAGATTTGGAATATTTCATTAGTGTTTTTTTTCGGGTTAACTTGTCACAGTTACATTTTAAGGATTTTTAAATGTTAATTTTGATTTTATTTATTTTAAATTCAATAGTTTGACTATTTAAGTAGTGTTTGGTTGTGGTTTACCTTGTCACAGTTACATTTTCTTGATTTTTCAAAGTTCATTTTGAATTTCTTTCGTTGAAATGCAAGAGTTGGAATATTTCAGTAGTGTATGGTTATGGTTTACCTTGTCACAGTTACATTTTCATGATTTTTCAAAGTTCATTTGAATTTCTTTCGTTGAAATGCAAGAGTTGGAATATGTCAGGAGTGTGTGGTTGTGTTTTACCTTGTCACAGTTTCATTTTCTTGATTTTTCAAAGTTCATTTTGAATTTCTTTCTTTGAAATGCAAGAGTTGGAATATTTCAGTAGTGTTTGGTTGTGGTTTACCTTGTCACAGTTACATTTTCTTAAAACATGTAACAGTTAAATTTTAATGATTTTTCAAAGTTAATTTTGAATTTATTTCGTAGAAATGCAAGAGTTGGAATATTTCAGTAGTGTTTGGTTGTGGTTTACCTTGCCACAGTTACATTTTCCTGATTTTTCAAAGTTTATTTTGAATTTCTTTCATTGAAATGCAAGAGTTGGAATATTTCAGTAGTGTTTGGTTGTGGTTTACCTTGTCAAAGTTACATTTTCTTGATTTTTCAAAGTTCATTCTGAATTTCTTTCTTTGAAATGCACGAGTTGGAATATTTCAGAAGTGTTTGCTTATGTTATAACTTGTCACAGTTACATTTTCTTGATTTTTCAAAGTTCATTTTGAATTTCTTTCATTGAAATGCAAGAGTTGGAATATTTCAGTAGTTTTTTGTTGTGGTTTACCTTGTCACAGTTACATTTTCTTGATTTTTCAAAGTTCATTTTGAATTTCTTTCGTTGTGATGCAAGAGTTGGAATATTTCAGTAGTGTTTGTTTGTTGTTTACAATGTAAAAGATAAATTTTCTGGATTTTTCAAAGTTCATTTTGAATTTCTTTCATTGAAATGCAAGAGTTGGAATATTTTAGTAGTGTTTGGTTGTGGTTTACCTTGTCACAGTTACATTTTAATGATTTTTCAAAGTTAATTTTGAATTTATTTCGTTGAAATGCAAGAGTTGAAATATTTCAGCAGTGTTTGGTTGTGGTTTACCTTGTCAGAGTTACATTTTCTTGATTTTTCAAAGTTCATTTTGAATTTCTTTCGCGGAAATGCAAGAGTTGGAATATTTCACTAGTGTTTACTCTTGGTTGACTTTATCATAGTTACATTTCTTTGATTTTCGAAGTTCATTAAGAATGTATGTCGTTGAATTGCAAGAGTTTGAATATTTAAGTGTCGTGTGATTGTGGTTTACCTTTTAAAGGTTAAATATTATTTATTTTTATCAGTGCATTTTTAATTTCTTTCAGCGAACAAAAAGTGTTGGACTTTTTCAGAGTTTTCGGTTATAGTTTAACTTGTCAAAGTTAAATTATCTTGATTGTGCATAGTTCATTTTGAATTTATTTCTTTTTAATTTACGTGTTTGAATATTTCATAAGTTTTTTGATGTGGTTTAACTTGTCACAGTTACATTTTCTTGATTTTTCAAAGATCATTTTTGATTGTATGTCATGGAAATGCAAGATATTGTATATTTCAGTAGTGTTTGCTTTTGTTTTAAGTTTTAACAGTTATATTTTCTTGATTTTTAAATGTTCATTTGAATTTCTTTATTTGAAATGTAAGAGTTGGAATATTTCAGTAGTGTTTGGTTGTGGTTTACCTTGTCACAGTTACATTTTCTTGATTTTTCAAAGTTCATTTTGAATTTCTTTCTTTGAGATGCAAGAGTTGGAATATTTCAGAAGTGTTTGGTTGTGGTTTACAGTGTCACAGTTAAATTTTCTTGATTTTTCAAAGTTCATTTTGAATTTCTTTCGTTGAAATGCAAAAGTTGGAATATTTCAGTAGGGTCTACTCTTTATGTGCAGTGTCACAAACACAATGTCATTATAGTTCAAAGTTCAATTTGAATTTCTTTCGTTTAGTTTCTATAGCTGGAATAAATAAGAAGCGCGTGAGGGCGTGGTACAATGTCATTGTTTAATACTGTCGACTTTTATATTTTCATGTTGATTTTTATTAGCTGTAATGAAATTTTTGGGCTCTTTCAGATGTGTTTGGTTGTGGTTTACCTTGTCACAGTTACATTTTCTTGATTTTTCAAAGTTCATTTGAATTTCTTTCGTTGAAATGCAAGAGTTGTTATTTTTAATTACTGTTTTGTTGTGGTTTACATTGTCAAATTTACTTTTTCTTGATTTTTCAAATTTCATTTTGAATTTCTTTCTTTGAAATGCAAGAGTTGGAATATTTCAGTAGTGTATGGTTATGGTATACCTTGTCACAGTTACATTTTCTTGATTTTTCAATGTTCATTTTGAATTTCTTTCGTTGAAATGCAAGAGTTGGAATATTTCAATAGTGTTTGGTTGTGGTTTACCTTGTCACAGTTACATTTTCTTGATTTTTCAAAGTTCATTTTGAATTTCTTTCGTTGAAATGCAAGAGTTGGAATATTTCAGTAGTGTTTGGTTGTGGTTTACCTTGTCACAGTTACATTTTCTTGATTTTTCAAAGTTCATTTTGAATTTCTTTTGTTGAAAGGCAAGTTGGAATATTTCAGTAGTTTTTGGGTGTGGTTTACCTTGTCACATTTACATTTTCATTATGTTTCAAAGTTCATTTTTTAATTTATTTCGTTGAAATGCAAGAGTTGTAATATTTCAGCAGTGTTTGGTTGTGGTTTACCTTGTCACAGTTACATTTTCTTGATTTTTAAATGTTCATTTTGAATTTCTTTGGTTGAAATGCAAGAGTTGGAATATTTCACTAGTGTTTGGTCGTGGTTTTCCTTGTAACTGTTTCTTACTGTTGATTTTTCAAAGTTCATTTTTAATTTCTTTTGTTGAAATGCAAGAGATTGAATATTTCAGTATCGTTCGATTCTGGTTTAACTTGTCAAAGTTACATTTTCTTGATTTTTCAAAGTGCATTTTGAATTTTATTCATCGTCATGCAAGATTTGTACTATTTCAGCAGGGTTTTCTCATGGTTTAGATTGTCACAGTTAAATTTTCTTGATTTTTCAAAGTTCATTTTGAATTTCTTTCGTTGAAATGCAAGAGTTGGAATATTTCAGTAGTGATTGGTCGTGGTTTACCTTGTCACAGTTACATTTTCTTGATTTTTCAAAGTTCATTTTGAATTTCTTTCGTTGAAATGCAAGAGTTGGAATATTTCAGTAGTGTTTGGTTGTGGTTTACCTTGTCACAGTTACATTTTCTTGATTTTTCAAAGTTCATTTTGAATTTCTTTCGTTGAAATGCAAGAGTTGGAATATTTCAGTAGTGTTTGGTTGTGGTTTACCTTGTCACAGTTACATTTTCTTGATTTTTCAAAGTTCATTTTGAATTTCTTTCGTTGAAATGCAAGAGTTGGAATATTTCAGTAGTGTTTGGTTGTGGTTTACCTTGTCACAGTTACATTTTCTTGATTTTTCAAAGTTCATTT